>NC_065445.1:67019202-67324978 GCF_917563875.1 Diabrotica virgifera virgifera | reverse complement strand
TTGTACTTAACTAGCCTATCGTAGGCAGCATTTTCCTTATTGCGGTCGTGATAATCTTTACTTTTCTTAATCCACAAGCATTGGATGAATTCTTCCAATTTGTCACGAATTTCGCTACAATAATCTTGCGACATGTTTTGACGTGTGCGGATGCGTCCGTCTACAGTCTACAGGAAGACTTGTGAACGAACTGAATGATTGGCCAACTTCCGTCTACACACTACCAACACTACGATAAAACTGTGCAATCGCGATCGACAACGATTTATCGAAGAATGCCGGTATATACGACAACGATTTATTGTAGGGATGTGACTGCGCAGTTCGTTCGTGCAGTTTTATCAATGGCGTGTGCGAAAATTGGCGCAATTTTAGGTTGGTGCAAACGATTGGCTGGCAGGAACAAAATTTATTCGATAAATCGTTGTCGATTGCAGTTGCAGTTTTATAGTAGTGTGGGTAGTGTGTAGACGGAAGTTGGGCCAATCATTCAGTTTATTCATATGAGCGCCCTGTAGCTAAAAATCTCTAAGAATTGTTTTTTGTTTTAGCTGTGTAACTAAAGACAGGACGTGTAGGTAAATTTCTTCATTCATCCTCAAATAATTATACTATCTTTTGGGGAAAATTTCAACTCATTTAATAAATTTAGGTGAGCGTATGACTTTCTTTTGAGAAGCCAATCCTTACACCACACACTCCGTGATTTTCTTCTCTTTTTATACAAAATGTGTCGTCGTCTTCTATCGCAGATGACATGTTTATAGTATGAACTTCTGCAGAGAACTGATGAATGATGATCAATGCAAATTTTGTAGATTTATAGACATTCAATGGACGCAAACGAACAATAAATTGTTGTAGTATATACCGGGCATTATTGTTATCTACTATTCTGATGAACTTGCGTCTCGTTGTTTCATTGCCACATTACTTAAACAATGCTGCTAAAATGAGTCCTCCTAAAATCTACTCGACGAAACTTCATCAGTATTGGTGTTTGCTGTACATTAAGAAAATAACTCCCATAAAATAAATACAAAAAGAACTTTCACCTATAAACCTATACTTAAATGAATCAGATCCAAAGATGAGTGCGCTAATAACCGGCAAAATAACGGAAAAGACGGAAAACATAATACGTTGTGAAATAAAAAGAGACGAAACCTATAAATTTACAGTATATTGATAACTTCCCATCTTTAGACGTATCGGAGTCAAACTGTTGGCACAGTTGTCACAGTGGCAATTGCCAGACTACTCCGATACGTTTAAAGGTGGGAAACTATCAATATAATGTAAATTTATAGGCTTCTATCGCTAAATTTCCCATCTTTACTAGTTTCGTCTCTTTTTATTTCACAACGTATTTCCGTCTTTTGCGTATTTCACAACGTATGTTTTCCGTATTTCGCGTTATTTTGCCGGTTATTAGCGCATTCATCGCTGTATATAAAAAGTAAGTTTTCTGTTTTAATATTAAAAAGTAAGAAAAAATGTTTTTGTATGTAGGTGAAAATGAACGAAACAAAATGAAATGAAAAAATGAATGTTATTGAAATTTCATTTTTATTAGAAAATATATCATTTATATTAATAAATATCAAAATTAACAGCAAACATAAACAACACTAAACATAATTAAATCCTTATTAGTAAAACCATGAAAATTAATAGTCGAGAAATATTCTGATAGATAAAAAACTTTAATGCTACATATACTCTCTCGCCGAACACATAGGAAAGATTTGGTGAAGCTGGACCAAGCGGGAGAGGTATCCGCGCTTTCTGGTAGATATGAGGGCGGGTCAATAAGTCCGTGACTTTTTGAATTTCCCGCCTCTTAATTGAAATGGCAACACTGCTCTTGTCAACAGGCAACTCTCACTTGACTCTGATCAAAATCTGAACAAGCTGCATCATTTAGTTTGTGTTTGGAAGAAGTTGATAGCAGACTAGTTTTGAGAACAAAATGGAAAAAAGTGAAAAAAATAAAAGTGAAAAAAAAGGTTTCAGATTTAAATCATTATTTGTTATTTTAATTTTATTTTAATATCGAATTTTGTATCAGGGACCTTTCTTTTTTTCTCGGAAAAAAGTGAATTTCGCGTTCTCATTAAGCATTATTTTTTTCTCTACATCATCAATTTCCATGGTAAAGAAGTGGTTTACTGAATTTCGATGTCGCCGTTCAAGCACGGAAGATACCGAACGTTCTGCACGCCCAGTTGAGATTGAGAGAGAAATTGTGAAAGTTATAGCTCAGTGGTTTTCATTTTGAATGATCACTCGGGTATGAGAAAGCTTTCTGCAAGATGGGTGCCACATTTGCTCATAATCGACCACAAACGCAACCGTGTGAGAATTTCACAGGAATGTTGTTGTTCAGACGCAATATGAACGAGTATTTGCGCCGTTTTGTAACCGTGGATCCACTACAACACACCGGAGACCAAACAACAGACAATACAGTGGGTTTCTCGAGATGAATCGGTGACACAGAAGGGTTTGTCAGCCAATAAAGTTATGCCAACCGTTTTTTGGGATTCACGCGGTATAATCCATATTGACTACCTTTAAAAAAGGAAAACAATCAATGGCCAATATTATATTAACTATTGGGTCGATTGAACGGGGATTGAAAAAAAAACGACGTAATTGTTCAAGAAAAAAGTTGTTTTCCGTCTAATTGGGCTACGAATTGCTCCCTCATCCGCCTCATTCTCCAGATTTAGCTCCGAGTGGCTATTTCTTGTACCCAACCTTGAACAAATGGCTCGGCAGAAAGAGATTTGACTCTGACGACGAAATCATGTCACAAAAATATGTTCATTTTGATGACCTCGACAAATCATATTTTTCGGAAGGGATAAAAAATGGAAAAACGTAGGAAAGATTTAAAAGGAAGATTGGAGTAAGGGCATGGAAAATACAGACACTCATAGGGGAAGGATGGTAGACTGTTTTGAGGCAGGCCAAGATTCACGAAGGGCTGAAACTTATTAAATTAAGTGTTCATATTTTCTGCAGGTAACTGCTGCTGATCTCGACGAGAGAGTGGATATAGCAAACAATTTGCGGCAAACTATGCGTTTAGATATCAATTTACTTTTTTTTTTCTATTATATCCTGATCTTTTTAGGGAGTATTAAAACTACACAACTCTCTAAATTTGTGTGTAGTGAGAATAAATAAAGTACTTTATTGTTCTAATAGTAATACATACTGTTTAGTTTTAAATTAAATATACGGCCTATAAATGGCAACACTGCTTCCCCGCTGCCCACCTAATGCACTTAGCGCTGATTCATTCAGTCATTCGTCATTCTACAGTGGTAATGCAACTCATTCTCATAAGCAATGTTCCCATTTCCCGAACACTGAACAGTCTGTATGTTGAAATAATAGTCCAGGGCGCATCTGTTTTGAGATGGACGTTGAGAGGTCACTCATATTTTTTTGCATAAATTGCTTGGAATTAACGCATAGAATAATAATAGAGTTATCCTCCCACTCAAAAATGTCCGGAACATTGCTTAAATAGTCAAAATGTTAAAAAATGAAGGAAAAATTCGATTTTTTTCTTCGTTTTTTGATTGACTTTAAAAGTATTCACTTCCGAGAAAAGTTGCACTGACATAAAAGTTGCGTAATTAAATTTCCTACAATATAGGATTGGTTAAAAATTGTTATCCTTGTTGCAAAATAGCAATAATTGCGAAAAAAACATAAAAAAACAAGTATTCGCATTTTACGTTTTTCAACCATTTATGCTACACTTAGGACCTTCATATTTCACCTAGAAAAACTTTATGATACAGTGTGTCCACGGATGGAGTGCCCAAGAGGAAAAACTTTTTTATTTTCAATTTTAGCGAAAAATGTCATTCTTGATAAAAAGTTTTTGCTTGTTCTCAAACCCCATAAAACGAAATAAAATTCTAATTTTTCAAAACCTGCTTAATTTTGTAGCCAATTTTACGTAAATCCCTATAATTTTTTGCAGTTCTAAATCGTTACGATAATTTAGTGTTGCTAAGCTACACTGTAGCTTAATAACTGTCAACTCAGATAAATAATTTGCGAATTGTCATTTTTTTGACATAAATTTTAAATTTTTATTTAAAAAATGATAGATAAACTCTTTGATGAATGCTTAACATTGTCGAAAAAAATGACAATTGGCAAATTATTTATCGGAGTTGACAGTTACTAACCTACATTGTAGCTTAGCAACACTAGATTATTGTTACGATTTCAAATTTAGTGCAAAAAGGTATAGGGATTTACATAAAATTGGCTACAAAATTAAGCACGTTTTGAAAAACTTGAATTTTATTTCGGTTTATGGGGTTTTAGAACAAGCAAAATTTTTTATCAAAAATGACGTTTTTAGCTAAAATTGAAAATAAAAAAGTTTTTTCTCTTGGGCACCCCATCCGTGGACACACTGTATAATAAAACAATACTGTAAATTTCATTAAGATCAGTTTAATAGATTTTGCAAAATAAATTTTGCAATCCAGCTTTTGAAAAAAAAATTCATTTTTTCAAAATGTTGCAGGACTGAAAATAAAGCAGACAGCAAGATTTTTTTTTGCATATAGAAGAATACTGTACCTTTCATTTGAAATTTGCAAAATTACAATCGGTTAACTACCACGACGTCAGGATTTTTTTAAATAAACACTAATTTTTGGTGCGACGACGCGCAGGACAGCGGATACGTTTGCTCTGATTTGGCATTCCAATGACCTTTAATAATGATTGATAAATTTTAATTTTTAGTACAATTCGATATAAATAAATAAATTTGTTTATTGCAAAATAAAAACACATAGGTACTCTGTCCTTTGAAATACCACTGTTTTAGCAAAAACTTTCTTTGTTCATATATTTTAACTTAGAGAATAAAAGTTTATTATTTTTAAACAGATGCAATTGTTTAAACAACATTTCACAAACAATAATCAAATTAGTTCGATTTTTGTGGAATATTAAAATACAACAAAATATAGAGTAAGAAAATAATATATTAGATAAAGATTGGAACAAATTTTGGTGGAAATCAACTTGTGTGAATCGAAAATTAATGTTTATTTAAACAACTCCTGACGCCGTGGTAGTTAACTGATTTTAATTTTGGGAATTGAAAATGAAAGGTACAGCATTCTATATGTAAAAAAAATTTCAACTTGCTGTCTGTTTTAAAAGCTGGATTGCAAAAGTTATTTTGCAAAATCTACTGAAGTGATCTTAATGAAATTTACAGTATTGTTTTGTTATATCATAAAGTTTTTCTGGGTGAAATATGAAGGTCCTAAGTGTAGCATAAATGGTTGAAAAACGTAAAATGCGAATACTGGTTTTTTATGGTTTTTTTCGCAATTATTGCTATTTTGCAACAAGGGTGACAATTTTAAAAAAATTTAACCAGTCCTATATTATAGAAAATTTAATTACTCAACTTTTATGTCAGTGCAACTTTTCTCGGAAATGAACACTTTTAAAGTTATAATCAAAGAACGAAGAAAAAAATCCAATTTTCCCTTCATTTTTTGACATTTTGATTACTTAAACAATGTTCCGGACCTTTTTGAGTGGGAGGATAACTCATATATTATTATATGAGTAATTTTCAAGCAATTTCTGCAAAAAAAATATGAGTCACATCTCAACATCCAAATGTACTAATATTTTTACAGATGCGCCCTGGTCTATAATAACAAATTCAATAAAATAAGCCATTTACTTTCTGAAATCTCTCGCACGTGCTGTAATATCCCTCGACAGGTTATACCAGACAGAAAAAATAAGTACTCTATTTAAAATATATACCCGGGATGAAATACAAACCGGATTTTTTTTTAGGTTAAATTCATTACCTTTGGTAAAAAATACTATAGCAAAAATACTGTTTCTTTTGTATCCCTTTTTCATCCCACTGCTTTACGTAATTTAAGCTTACATAAGGCTGACCTGTCATGTATTACTGAATATAGAAACTCGGATATGCGACATATTCAAAAGCTAGAACTAACAACTAGTGAGGACCATGCATACTAAACAATAAATGAATAAATAATACACTAGGTATAATTTTGAGAATGTCAATAAGTAAGAAGATTGAGAAGCATGAGGGCAATCTTAATTAAATTTTGAGAAAATTTTACTGGGCGTGTATCTACATATACAAATTTGGGTTGAAGGCTACTGAAGGAAAATTGGTGGTTACTGTATCCAACATTACTAAAATAGTGGAAGATTAATGTACAATCCAATTTGAGATTAAAGCTACTCGATTAATGGCAGAATGGAGCAATATTCATTATAAGTGGGAAAATGTGGTTAACCATATGCGCTGCTTCTTGATAGATTATAAATTTTGTCAAAATAAAATATTGTTTTCAATAACCAAGTTTTTCTTTTAATTTTTGACATTCAGATCAAAAACACAAAAAACCTGACAAAGATCCGATTTATATGTAATCCAAACACGTATTATATGGGAATCCCCAGCAAAGCAAATTCTTAACTGTTTGTTAAGAATTTAACTTTAACATAACTTAAATGAATGTTGCAGTATTTACAAAAGCATAAGGTCTATTCAAGGAGTTTCCATAATTTTATCTTTAACTGAATAAAATTGACTTCCCCAATATTCATTTGATCTATTATTCTTATCGCCGCAGTTATATTATCAGCAGAGCGCATTACAGATATAAATATGTACTTAAACCTCTGCAAGAGCAGAATTTGTAATGAAATTAGAGTAGTACCAGTCCAATAGAAATAACTTGGCAGTAAGTTATGAGGATACTTGAGTACCAATTCGTGTACATGAGCCGAAAAAACTGAACCAGTTAGTGGAACAATAGTAGCATTTGAATGTATAACATAAGTGTAAACATTGATTTTAAGTTAATAAACTTGTATAGCTCTTCATTTCTTCTGAAATGTGGTGCTACCGACGTATGTTAAGAGTCTCATAATATATACAGCACACAACTAATATACCTATTCTCCAAAGGCTAAGGAAAGACAAAGAAATTATTAACACAGTAAAGGACAGAAAATTAGCTTACGTCGGTAACATTATACATAATAGTAAATACCGACTTCTACAGTTTCTACAGTAAGATAAACGTATATCATGGCTGGCCAATCGTAGGAAATAGACTGGTCAAACGTCAACTGATCTATTTCGAGCTGCTATGCATAGAATAAGATGGGTCAATGTGGTCGCCAACATCACTAAAAGATAGGCACCTTTATAAGAAGAATATCATATAAAACATTATGAAAAAATAAGAAAAGTGAACAGATATAACTGCCGACAGAAATAATAGATATTTGCAAACAAAATTAAATTTGAACACAAAATTCAGAATAGTTACAAATGGATAAATAATAGAATAGAGGATGACGTTTTACAATAGAGTATAAAAAAATAAACACACACATAAACACAAGGCAAACATAATTTTACAGAGGACCGCGTATTAAGCAGCAGAAGCCATAAATACCCGTCCATTCTCTCTAAAAGTATAAATTCATTCAGCCTATATTTTAGCCTCATCAAATAGTGGCAAATGCAAGATAGGCCCGCCAAAGAACCAAATTTCACAATTATGGAGTAGACACATTACGTAGCGGCACCTACCTTAATGATAGAAAACAAAAATCACTGTATCCGCTGTGAGCTTCGCTGGTATCGCCAACTAGTGGATTACTAGTGCAACTTCGGTTGGAAAAATTAATGAGAAAAGTATTGCGAATAATATCAAATATTTGTTTCAGACTTATGTATTTAATTCTTATCGTGTAATATGTACAACACAAAGAAGTAATTAGATTGTAATCAATGATTAATATCAGTAAGTTTGCTTATTATTTTGAGGTTATATTGACTGCGAATATTAAATTCCTTCTTTCCTGCTTCCGATAGTTTCACATTTATCGTAGTATTACAATTAATTATATTATAAAGTATTAAAAAACAAAATTTCAGTATTTGAAACGTAAGTATATTTGAGGTAAAAATATATGCCACAGCTTGGGCCAACTAATATTTTTCCCAATTAATGTTTTTAATTTCAATGATTTAAAAAGTTTATGTCAAATTGCCAACCGAAGTTCACTGACTTGTCACTACTGGCGCTCAGGAATTAAGTATCCCCTCTACCTACGAGCTCACAGCGGATATCACTGAACAACTACACAAACCTATCACTATCTGATAGTTCAAATACAGGCCAAAACATGTCACAGTTTGAACGAAGAACAGACTTGAAAAGACAGGATGAGCAGTTATGAATACTACACAGCCCTCCATAAAACGAATTAGAATTTTTTTTCTATACGATAGAGATATTTACCAATATCATTAACTAAAAAATAGACATAGTTTCAAAAGTTATGCATCACTTAAAATTATGCTCATTTTCATAGTTGATCTTTTCATGAACAGATGAACTGATTCTGCTAATTTTTTTATGTGATGTATTTTAGACTTTCCTTTGGTATTTACACACTTTGGCAAATTTTTACTCAAACTTGTTTTTTGCGCTTATACCGGGTGGAAGAAAAGAAATGTTTTTCTTATGGTAAGTTTGAGACACCCTGTAGGGAGGACAAGGTACAAACAAGTGTTACTATACATCGACATCGTATTATAGTCTTATGTGTTGTGAACATTGTGTTTTTTGAATGTCCCTGGTATCTTTAGAAACAAAGAAAATATACGGTTTTATTGTTTAACATTGTGTTTTAACTTAAACAAAAGTTTGAGACACCTTGTAGGGAGAAAATGGTACAAAGATACATGAAATAATGTCGTAGTCTCATATTTTGTGAACATTTTATTTTTCAGTTTCTCTGATATCTTTAATAACAACGAAACTAGACGGTTTTACTCTACAGGGTGTAACAAAAATACAGGTCATAAATTAAATCACATATTCTGGGACCAAAAATAGTTCGAATGAACCTAACTTACCTTAGTACAAATATGCACATAAAAAGTTACAGCCCTTTGAAGTTACAAAATGAAAATCAATTTTTTCGAATATATCGAAAACTATTGGAGATTTTTTATTGAAAATTAACATGTGGCATTCTTATGGCAGGAACATCTTAAAGAAAAATTATGGTGAAATTTGTGCACCCCATAAAAATTTTATGGGGGTCTTGTTCCCTTAAACCCCTCCCCCCCCCCCCCAAACTTTTGTGTACGTCTCAATTAAATTATTATTGTGGTACCATTAGTTAAATTCAATATTCTTAAAACTTTTTTGCCTCTTAGTATTTTCTCGATAAGGCAGTTTTTATCGAGTTGAAGCTTATTTTTTAATATGTTTTCATACAATTTTTATGGGGGTTTTGTTCTTTTAAACCCCCAAATGTTTGTGTACGTTCCAATTAAAATATTACTGCGGTACCATTAGTTAAACACAGTGTTTTTAAAACTTTTTTGCCTCTTTGTATTTTTTCGAGAAGGCACCTTTTACCGAGATGTGGCTTCTTTTTTAATATGGTTCAAAATATACCTAAAAATGTCAATCATAAATAAATTTTCATATTATTACCAAGTCTCCATAATCTTACTTAACCATATACAAATATGTGGTGGATTTGACAAATATTCAAAATATCTCGATAAAAACTGACTTTTCGAAAAAGTACTAAGAGGCAAAAAACTCTTAAAAACATCGTGTTTTACTAATGGTACAACAATAAAAATTTACTTGGAACGTACACAAAAGTTTGGAGGGGGGGGGGGGGTTAAAGGAACAAAACCTCCATAAAATTTTTATGGGGTGTCCAAATTTCACTATATTTTTTTCTTAAGATGCTACTGCTATAAGAGTGCCACATGTCCATTTTCAATAAAAAATCTCTAATAGTTTTCGATATATTGGAAAAAATCGATTTTCACTTTGTAACTTCAAAGGGCTGTAACTTTTTTTATGTGCACATTTGTACTAAGATAAGTTAAGTTCAATCAAACTATTTTTGGTCCCAGAATATGTGATTAAATTTATGACCTGTATTTTTGTTACACCCTGTATAATATGTGTTTTAACTGACGACATGCGAAACGTGAGGATTTTATGTCTTATCATACACTAAGATGAAATTATTTCATATATCATAGTGCGAAAGGAACAAAGAGTTCAAAGAAAGAAAATCTGCGCAATGTACCTCTCGCTATTTAAAGAGCCTCCACGTAGACACCAAATCCGTACTCACTCTCAATTAAATTCCACCCCTAAAAATCACAGAGCGTCCATTAAACAATCTCGTCTCTATTATGTTGCGCTGTGCATACCGCTCACTTGGTCCACAAATAGCTCTTGAGGTGTCGACCGGAATTGTTAACGTTATCTGCCTTTCCGTTTTAAAGAATTGCTAACTGTTTTTTTATTGTTAATTTAGTTTTATTCCAGTTAAAACACGTCATGTTAAAGAATAAAAGTGTATATTTTCTTTGTTTCTAAAGATATCAGGGACAATCAAAAAACAAAATGTTCACAAAACATAAGACTACAATACCATTTCGATGTATGCTTATACCTCGGTATACTTATACCTCGTCCTCATTACAGGATGTCTCAAACTTAACATAAGAAAAACAATTTTTTTCTTCCACCCGGTATAAGTTCAAATAAGAAGTTTGAGTAAACCTTTGCCTAACTGTGTAAAAACCAAAGAAAAATCTAAAATAATAAAAAAATTAGCGGAATCCGTTAATCTGTCACGAAAAAATTAACTCTGAAAATGACCATACTTTTTAGGTGATGTATAACTTTTGAAACTATGTGTACCTATTTAAGACAACGGAAATAAGATGCTGATGTATAATTAGTCCAGGGCGCATCTGTTTTGAGATGGACGTTGAGAGGTGACTCATATTTTTTTGCAGGAATTGCTTGGAAATAACTCATATAATGATAATTGAATTATCCTTCCACTCAAACAGGTCCGGAACACTGTTTAAATAATCAAAATGTAAAAAAAAATGAAGGAAAAATTCGATTTTTTTCTTTGTTTTTTGATTATAACTTTAAAAGTATTCACTTCCGAGAAAAGTTGCACTAACATAAAAGTTGTGTAATTAAATTTCCTACAATATAGGATTGGTTAAAAATTTTAAAAATTGTCACCCTTGTTGCAAAATAGCAATAATTGCCAAAAAACTATAAAAAAACAAGTTTTCGCATTTTATATTTTTCAACCAGTTATGCTACACTTATGATCTTCATATTCTACCCAGAAAAATGTTATGATATAATAAAACAATACTGTAAATTTCATTAAGATCGATTTAATAGATTTTGCAAAATAAATTTTGCAATCGCTTTCGCAAAAAAATTCATTTTTTCAAAATGTTGCAGGACTGAAAATAAAGCAGATGCAACTTGAAATCTTTTTCACATATAGAAGAATAATGTACTTTTCATTTGCAATTTGCAAAATTGAAATCGGTTCACTATCACGGCGTCAGGAATTTTTTTAAATAAACATTAATGTTTGGTGCTATGCGCAGGACAGAGGCGTTCGATTCACGCAAGTTCATCTCCACCAAAATTTCTTCCAATCTTTATCTAATATATTATTTTCTTACGCCATATTTTGTTGAATTTTAATATTTTAATTCCACAAAAATCAAACTAATTGGATTATTTTTTGTGAAATATTGTTTAAACAATTGCATATGTTTAAAAATAATAAACTTTTATTCTTTAAGTTAAAATATATGAACAAAGAAAGTTTTTCTTAAAAAAAAGTGTTATTTGAAAGGACAGAGTATGTGTTTTATTTTGCAATAAACAAATTTATTTATTTATATCGAAATGTTCTAAAAATTAAAATTTATCAATCATTACCAAAGGTCATTGGAATGTCCAATCAGAGCAAACGTATCCGCCGTCCTGCAAGTAGCACCAAAAATTAATGTCTATTTAAAAAAATCCTGACGCCGTGGTAGTTAACAAATTTTAATTTTGCAAATTGCATATGAAAGGCACAGTATTCTTCTATATGTAAAATAAAATTCAACTTGCTGTCTGCTTGATTTTCAGTCCTGCAACATTTTGAAAAAATGATTTTTTTTTTGCGAAAGCTGGATTGCAAAATTTCTTTTGCAAAATCTATTAAACCGATCTTAATGAAATTTACAGTATTGTTTTAATATATCATAAAGTTTTTCTGGGTGAAATATGAAGGTCCTAAGTGTAGCATAAATGGTTGAAAAACGTAAAATGCGAATACTCGTTTTTTATGGTTTTTTCGGAATTATTGCTACTTTGCAACAAGAGTGACAATTTTTAAATTGTTTAACCAATCCTATATTGTAGGAAATTTAATTACGCAACTTTTATGTCAGTACAACTTTTCTCGGAAATGAATACTTTTAAAGTTATAATCAAAAAACGAAGAAAGAATCGAATTTTTCGTTCATTTTTTGACATTTTGATTATTTAAACAATGTTTCGGACCTTTTTTAGTGGGAGGATAACTCAAATATTATTATATGAGATATTTTCAAGCAATTTCTGCAAAGAAATATGAGTCACCTCTCAACATTCAAATGTACTAATATGTTTACAGATGCGCCCTGGTCTAAATAGCAACAATGAAATCTTCAATGCTATCATCATTGTTGTGTATCTTTTGGGTAGTACTGGAAACATCAGCTTCCAGTAAATACTTAAGATTAATTATATTTAGCTAGTACGTGAAAACAAAAAAAAAAAACAATGAATTACCTATAAAAGCAAAAAAGCAATAAATATATGCAGCAAAATTTTCAATATGGAAATTAATTAAGTTTTATACTATCGATGGAAAGATTCAGATTACGTGATACATACTGCAATATCCATTTACGAGTACAAGCTATAACCTTAAATCCCAAAGCCTTTATGATTAATGATCATGCTAGACAAAAACAAAATAATATCCAGTTAGTAGCTGTATCGCACCTGCTGTTGCTGTTGTCAGGCGATGGTGACCTCGTGTATGTTTCAGGTTCGGTCTCTGTAGTCGCTTCAATGTCTGATAGATTTGGGTACAGTCTGCCCTCCTTTGGACCAGCGACTTTAATTCTTTTGACGTCGTCCAAAACTGCTGCCACCACTGGACTATCACCTTTACCTGCAAGATGAGTTACGGGCTAAAGAATTTTATACATGGAAAAAAGTAGAGCAATTGGGGGGATCAGATGCTAAGGGGTACAAGTGACAAAATGGTTCAATTGAGAAAAAAGAAGTCAAAGTTAAATTTACATAGTAAATTCTACAGCAAATGAATCGCTTATGAACTTATTTTAAATTAATTTTATACCTTTTATTTATCTAATTGTAAAAGCTTTTGTAAAGTTAGTATTTATTTTCATTCAAAATATTTGAAATTTGGAAAAATGTTCGCACTTGTACCCCCCTGTTTCAAATTTTGCACTTGTTTCTCTTTGCCACTTAAGTACCTTACCAATTTCTTAAATTCTTAAACAAAAATAAAAGAAAAATTACGTAAAAATTAAACATTTTTATTTATGAAAACTTACTTGGTACATTTTGTGTTATTATTTCACTTATTTTGAATACTTTTTAAGGGCTTGATTTGCAAAGATACTAAACAAATCACCAAAAATAATATCCAGGGATACAAGTGAAGTTATACCTGTTTGCCGCAAACTGTTTTTAAATATTTCGTAAGTAGTCAAACTAGAACCTGCGATATATCGCCACCAGTAGTTTAATTCAGCTGTATCTCTTTGACACTAAATTTTTAATACTATCTAGTATTATTTTGTGCACTTAACTCAGTTTACAATATTTTGTCACTTGTACCCCTCAATTATGAAAGAAACAGTGTTTTTAATAAAATAGACGAAGGTCCAAGCAACGTTTGCAATATTTAATTTGTTATGTGCAATACTAGGCGAGGAAATGAAGCACTAAAATCACCTAAACCTCCAACTTTTTTAAAGTAAGACGGATCGTTAAGAAAACTTTTTTACATTCGTTTCGGGAGCGCTTTAGGAAAATTGTTGACCACTCAACATGAGGGACAAATAAAAATTGCAGTTTTGCAGTCGGAAAATGCATTTTCCAAGACGAAAAATGCATTTTCCAAAGTGCATCTCAAAGTGTTTAAACAATAAAAATTCAAAACTGTGTCAAGATCACAGTTTGATTTATTGCAAAATGCTATTTTACTATTGTCTTTTCCCTTTCTCTTGTTTCGTAAGTACAACAAAGATTTGGCTTAGTAAAGACATAGATAAGGTAAGTCACGCCATATTTGCTTTCGTTTAAAAGTATTTTATATATTTTGTATTGACTATGTTTATGTTAATTTTTGATTTGAGCTATCTTTTCTTTAATATTTCTATTTTAGTATATGTTTGGTTCCCATAAGGAAACCAGTGGCGCCCAATATTTTATTTCTTTTTATTTGATTCCTATTTGATCTTTCTATTTTTTTATTTCTAAGCTAATAAGAGGATATTAATAACACCCCGTTAAGAAACACCCCCATATCTCTTCCGTACTGAGCAACCGAGGACTTGTTCTTCAAATTGTCTAACATGTTAACATCCCCTTATGTGGCATATCAACATCTTATCAAATTATATTTTTCATTATTCCTACAGGGTGATCTTCGTCGTTACAACTTTCAATGTACAAATTTGAAATAACAGAAAAATTATCGATTTTACGGATATAATGCAATAATACTTTTTGTAGACCTTTAAAATTAGCACTGTTAAATGTCGTTTACAGTGCAAATTAAGCGAGATACGGTGCAAAAAAAGGTTGATCACACATATATTTTAAGAAAAAAATTAACAGTAGGTATATTTAACCTCGCATCCACCAGAATTTAAATACATCGTTTTCCTTCTACAATACCTTTTATTATAGTGTTATTTCTATGCTCAATAAGTTGGACTGGTTTAAAATGCATGGTTTTTAAAAAAATAAGATCAAATTATAGAGCGCATTTTTAAATTTTCTTAAAAATCTGCTATTTCTCAGTGTATACGTAATTCGAAAATTATAAAAATACGAAAAAAATGATTCAGTACAAAGTGAAGGGTTTTTCTTAACAAAAAATTTGTTTTTTTTTTCATTACTGTAGCAAGTAAAAATTAAGTTAGGTTGATAGCGCGAATATCACCTTTACGAGAATGCAATTCTCGTATACCACCTCAGAGAAATAACATGAGCATTTTGTAAATGTTGAAATATGTTTATGGGTATATAATAATATAAAAGTGTTAATCATTATTAAAGTACTTATTGAAAATTGCAAACAGCCGAAACGTTTAAGCAAAATAAACTGTTTTATTTATAACAGACCGATAAACCAAGGACTTGAAAGACTTTCAATTTAAAAATTTACTGTCAGTAAATAATAAGCAATATTATTTAAATATTGTATATTTTACTTACCATACGGTTTTCCCCCACTTTTCCTTTTTTCTCCCGATTTTCTTCGCTCGTTTTCGGAAGACACAATTTTGGCTGGTTTTTCGGGTATCATAACAGTTCTTTCTGTGGCATCTGCCTCGTCGTCATCTTCATCTTCTGATACTTCCTTTATGACATTAGCAGTCTAGAGATATTTTTATTTTAAATATTTGTAATTAAAAATTGTTAAGTAAGTTACCTCTTTGTTAGTGTGAAACCGGTTTAACAACATATCCATCTCCTTCTGCCTTTCGGACTTGACGCTACTTTCGATTTGTTCCTGAGATATCGTCGATTTGTTCTTAAGCAAGGCCGCCATTTTGCTCGCTATTCCTCCGGCCTGGGGCACGTATGCTACCGTCGGAGGAGCAGGAGGTGCTGGAGGTGCAGGAGGCTTGGGAGCAAGTTTCTTTACAGTTTTAGGCGGACTCTGTATCGTTGGTCTAACCAATTCCACCTGCACGATTGTTTTTTCTTTCTCTGGAACTGGATTTAAAGCAGGTTTGGCAGTTTTATCTACAAAACAGTGTTTATTAAAATAAAAGGTGCAATTACAAGTTATGAAATAAAAAACAGATAAACACTCGGACGACTAAAAGACTAAAATGTCCAACAGACGATGCAATTTGTTGTATTACCGATCATTAATATTCATTAGATGTAACCTTCCATAAACAAGAATGCCCTGAATAAATTTCTATAAAGAACGCTTGAAGAAGAGAGGCCCTGGACGTAGATGTATATCCCGGCTGGCCAATCTTAGTAGGTGGACTGGTCTAACGTCAACTGATCTATTTCGAGCTGCTGTGAATAGAATAAGATGGGTCAATGTGGTTGCCAACATCTCTATAAAATCCATATTTAGAAGAAAGAACGCTTAAATACTGTGTACGGTGACAAAAATTCTCCCGACAAAAATTGGTTTATCGAGTTTCTAAGTGGTCGCACGTCGGTTTTTGATAAGTCTCACCCAGGTGCCCAAAAAGCGACTACCACAGAGGATAAGTAAAAAAATCCACGATCGCCTATTGGCAGATGGTCGACTGAAGGTTCACGAAATAGCTGAAACAGTATATAGTCATCTCAAAAGATCGCATATTTTCTCGAATCATATTATCCTGCATGAAATGTTGGGCACGAGAAAGCTGTCGGCGTGATAGATTCCGCGTTTTCGCACTCAGGCCAATAAGCAGCACCATGAGACCACTTCACAGCAATGTCTGAGGCCGTTTAAGAGTAATCTGAATGAGTTTCAACGTTGCTTCTTAACCGTAGATGAAACGTGGATCCACTAGTACTCAATAGATACCAAGGAACAGTCGATACAGTGGACGCCACCCCGCGATAGTGCCCCGAAGAAGGCGAAGATTGTCCTATCGGCCGGAAAGGTGATGACCACCGTTTTCTGGAATTCACAAAGTTTGATCTATATGAGCTTCCCGAAAAGGGCAGAAAGCTCACAGGGCTTTACTAAGCACTATTTAGCCCAATAAATGACCGTTTTGGAGTGTAATTTCCAGGGGCAACTCCGAATTGCATGAAAATTTGGATTTAGGTTCTACTTACCCTCCACTTCAAAGTTGAATTTGTGCCGTTGGTTGCTTTTACTTGGGGGGTGACAGTCACCCCTTCTAGGGGGTGAAAAAAACATACGTTCAAGATAAGACCGGAAATGGATAAATTGACTTATTTTACTTATTTTAGACACCTTTTGTTCTATAAAGTTTTTTACAAGTCAATACTTTTCGAGTTATTCGCGATTTAAAACGTTGATTTTTCGACAAAAAAACTACGTTTTCAGACTGTTTTTCCCAAATAACTCAAAAAGTTAATATTTGTGTAACAGTAAAGTCCACAAATTGAGTAGAAGCAAAGTTGTAGCTCATGAAAAATACGTTCTTATTCGTCTAATTCCAAATCGAATAATTCAACGCAAAATCACCGAAGAAAGAAGCGTTTTTCGGGAAAACCTTATTAACATTTTTAAAGTATCGAAAAAAAGGTTATTATTTGTTTTTTACAAAAGTTTACAGCATCAAAAATAAACGAGTTACACTGAAAAAAAAAGTTGGCCCCTTTTTTTGGTAAAAAAAAAATCGTGAAAACCTCCCTCTATTTAGCACCCTAAATGAAATTAATCGTTTGGCTTTACCATCTATTTTAACTGTATGTGTATTGTTTATATGATCTGTAAGTTTGATTGGTTTGAAGTGCTTATTTCTGAAAACATTTGGTTTTATAGTAAAAAAAAATTTCTAAAAATTTTTGAAAAATTTCATTTTTTCAAAATAACTTAAAAAGTATTAGTGATAAGAAAAATCTTAAAGAGTAAAAAAATGTAGGTTTTGCTATTATAAATATGCTAGTTTCATTTTATTTCTCCGTAAGACAAAAATTGGTTACGATATGGCTGTTCAAAATTTGCATACACTCGTCATTAGTGACCCATTCAAGCTTTCTCAATTATAACCCTTTCAAAAATAAACAATTTAAACCGGTGAGACTGACAGATCATATAAAAAATAGATAGGTAAGTAAATTGTTTGTAAAGCGGTAGCGATTAATTTAATTTGGGGAGCTAAACACGGCGAGATTTTCATGATTTTTTACTCGCTTATTTTTAATGCTAAAACTTTTGTTGACAATTAAAACAAAGCTTGTTATAAACACTTTAAAAGTTTCAATGGGTTTTTCCCGAAAAGTGCTTAATTTTTCGGTGATTTCACCTTGAAATATTCGATTTGGAATTAGACGAATAAGAACGTATTTTTCATGAGCTACAACTTTGTTGTTATTTGATTGATAGACTTTACTGATACACCATTTATTTGGGTTTTTTATAAGCTACACTTTTGCTAAGGATATTTTTTTTCGATAAAATATTTACTTTTTGAGTTATTTGCGAAAAACCGTCTAAAAACGTAGTTTTTTTTGTCGAAAAATCAACATTTTCAACGGCAAATAACTCGAAAAAGTATTGACTTAAGTAAAAAACTCTATAGAACAAAAGTTGCTTAAAATCAGTCAATTTATCCATTTCCGGTCTTATCTTGAACTTATGTTTTCTCACCCCCGAGAAGGGGTGACGGTCACCCCCCAAGTAAAAGCAACCAACGGCACAATTTCAACTTTGAAGTGGAGGGTAAGTAGAACCTAAATCCAAATTTTCATGCAATTCGGAGTTGCCCCTGAAAATTACACGGTATCGCCGAATTTCCCGTTCATTTACTGGGCTAATTGGGTTTGCAGGGAAAACAGCATCAGTCGAGGAAGAAAAAAGTGCTCTTCCACCATGACAATGCACCGGCGCTCTGCCGACATCTCCACCGTAGCCATGGCCAAACTAATCACCAGATTTGGCCCTGTACGACTTATTTTTGTTTCCATACTTGAAGAAGTCACAGTGCAGAAATTTAAGTCGAATGAGGAGTTAATCTACGTTGCTGAAGCAATATGTCTGACACAGAAAGATGAAGAAAGATTGAGGATTCTAGAGAGAAAAATAATTAGGAGGATAGCAGACCCACTAAACTTAGGTAATAATCAATTTAGAAAACTGATGAACCACGAAGTACGAGAACCTTTGAAATGGGAAGACATCGTCGGATTTATCAAGGCACAGAGACTCAGGTGGATAAGAAATATATCTCATATAGAAAAGAGAAATCCAGAAGCAGTTATCAAGAAAATTACTAAACGGAGACCTGTATTGGGACCGTGCAAGTTCGGCAAAGCGACACCTATTTCTACGCTCTGCAACTTTATTCGCACTTTTAATTATATTGGCCAATTATATTAGTCCTGGTTACTGGATAATTGTCAAGGCTATAGTCCAAAAAAATAATAAGAAGAAAAAATAAGATTCAGGTTATGTTATGAAAACGTAAACAATTGTATGTAGTAAATAAAATTAGTTATTAAAATGCAGTACTGCAAGCAAACTACAATTAATTAAATTTACCTTTATATAATAATTGCATATCATATCAATATTGTGGAGCAACATATAATTTTTCTTCTTCAATGACAGTAGATATGAAATGTACGTCAATTTGACAATTTCAATTGACAATATGAATTATTTAAGAAAGTTGCAATATTTCTCCGCTATTCGCGGACGATCGTTTCTCAATTCCCTTCCAAGTACTTGCACACCGCGAATAAGACAGACCACGAGGAATACCCAAAACCACATGGAAGAACCAGATAGTAGAGGACCTTAAGAAGATGGGAGTTAAAGAATGAGTAACCATAAGCAAAAACAGGAACGAATGCAGAAAAATTGTAGAATATGCCAAGTCACCCAACCAAAATGTTACTGCGCACTGATACCCCGCGACAAACGAATTGATAGAGCCCATAGAGGGCGGCAATCACTCCGCTAGGAATGTATATGCTATGATGATGAGGAGTAATCCAATTTTAAGCTATCCCGAAAGTAAAAATTAAGTTAATGCGAGATGAATTGAATTAATAAGTTTTTTGTTGATTTGCCAACCCAACAGACATCAAACCTATCTTCTATATGTTAATAATTTAATGCTTACCTGCCCCGATTATCTTCGTACAGCTGGCTTTCATTGTGGTTTCAACTTTAACCGCAGGAGCCATACCAAAAGCTGCTTTTGGAACCAATGCTTCCCCTTTATTTTTCTCGAATAATGCCTTTCTTTCCGACACGGAAAGCAATGCAGGATCCTTAGTCGATTTTGAAGGACTATTTTCAAATGCTGCTGCTCTTTCAGCAATATTGTTACTTCTAATATGGGCTTTTACAGGACTTGGATGTTGCTCGGAGATGTCGATTTTTGCTTGTATCGCAGTAGCCATTTGTCTTATTTTGTTCTCTTTAGGTTGGTCATCATCGTGTATGGTAGTGGCTTGTATTGTATCGTCCTCCGTGCACTGATCTTCTTGAATTGACTGTAGTTCTTGAACTCTGTCAGGATTTTGTTGTTTGTTGGGTTTTATTTCGATATTCTCCTGTGAATTATACGAATATACTAATCGAGAATTTGAGTTTGTTCTCGTGAATCCTTGTGATTCCTACAGTAATAAAGAAAAATCATGAATGTACTACAAAAAATTTCTGAATATTTGACAGCACGCTTAAGTGTAAAAATTTTTATTAGTTAGGATATCTTAAGCTTTTACAGTGCAAAATTCGTCTAAAGAATTTATTTACTATATGAGTATGTACCTACTTAATCTGAAATATATGTAAATATATATCATAACAACGACAAGTTAAATATATAAGTAATTGAGGGAGTCAGACGTAAAAGGGTTTAAGTGCAGTTTTGATAGGTCTGACATAATCAGCTTCAAAGTTGTTCGAGTTTTATCAATTATAGAAGTCATTAAACTAAAATATGTCTAGTGTACAAGTACAATGTTCTATAAAATGATAAAAATATAAGGGTATATTATTACTCTTATTATATCCTTCCTTTTTTTCAATTATTAAAAAAATGTACTTGAATCGGTACATGGTGTTGATAAATGTTACTGGTAAAACGGTTTAAGTGCAGATTTTAACTATTGCTAATTATTTTCCTGTAATAAATTAATCCTGTATTAACATGAGGTTTTTACAGAATACTAAAAATAGTTTTGTGGTAAAATGATTCAAGCGCACTTAAGGCCATCGGTACATAATTCGCAAATATTTTACGGCTATCCCTACTTTTTCTGTCTTTACACGGAAAATTACGTGTAGTAAAATTCACACTGGTATGGATATGTAAACATTACTAGAATTCTACTTGAAAATGTCATCATTAACTTAAAGAGATGGCTTTTGAATGATCTTGGACAACTGTTACTTGTATAATTGCAAATTATTAATTCAGTTAATAAATGTGATAATTTTTTCACTAACTATACAGGGTGTCCCAGACTAATTTAGCCAGGCTATATCTCTTAAACGAATAGAGATTTTCGAATGGGACAAAAACTGATCTATTCTATTTGTAATACACTGTAATGTGGCGTAGAAAAAATCATCGCCTAAATATTCATCCCTTAGTTACAACCCCTCACTTTAATTTTTTTAATAGCAGCCTGTACATTTTTTTATAGTTTTGGATGTGGTCTTCGATCGTCTATTCAACACATTTTTTAAAAATAAAATCTGTTAGTAAGTAATCAAGAAAAATATCAGTTTGTTTTTGATAATTATGTGTCCCAGACTAATTTATCTAAGCTATATTTCTTAAAAGAATAAAGATTTTCGAATGGGACAAAAACTAATCTATTCCATTTGTAATACACTTTAATATGGCGTAGAAAAAAATTCTCCCCTAAATATTCATCCCTTAGTTACAACCCCTAACTTTAATTTGTATTTAATAGCACCTTGTAACTAAGGGATGAATATGTAGGGGATGGTTATTCTTCTACACCATATTAAAGTGTATTACAAATGGAATAGATCAGTTTTTGTCCCATTCGAAAATCTTTATTCGTTTAAGAAATATAGACTGGATAAATTAGTCTGGGACACATAATTAACAAAAATAAACTGATGCTTTCTTGATTATTTACAAACCGATTTTATTTTTAAAAAATGTGTTGAATAGACGATCGAAGACCACATCCAAAACTATAAAAAAATGTACAGGCTGCTATTAAAAAAATTAAAGTGAGGGGTTGTAACTAAGGGATGAATATTTAGGGGATGATTTTTTCTACGCCATATTACAGTGTATTACAAATGGAATAGATCAGTTTTTGTCCCATTCGAAAATCTCTATTCGTTTAAGAGATATAGCCTGGCTAATTTAGTCTGGGACACCCTGTATATTCAGTGATTGTAATAATTTATATGTAAAACAAAAAATAATACTCAATGAGAAAAGAGAAAAAGTGTTAAAGTGATTTTTTAATAATATATTGTCACTATGGAACGCTTACAATTTTGAACATCTTTAACAACAAAATACTTGGATCACAGAATATATTATCCTGATGTATTCTCTGCTTGGATCTTCCACAAATAATACACAATAAATAACTTTTTATTAAGTTCACGTCTAAAATCAATTATTTATCAAATACACTATATATCAATATTATTTAATCAACAACTCAAAATATTCCCGATGCCATGTCAAATATTTAAAATTGTCACTGTCTGACTGACAGTATGCTGACAATATTCTATTCGACCGAGTGCGTTGTATGACAAAGATAGATTTGGAAATATTACCACGGACATTGTGTTCATTTTTTTCGAATCCTGAAAAAACCAATAAATATTTTTGAAAAATTTAAACGCAGAATGAAAGACTATATTATTACAGAGGGCCTAAAGTCCCTTAGAATAAATAAAAAGTTTATTTTGAATGAGATATTTTAAATTAAATATCACACTAAATTTTCTCTTAGTTTTTCACCCCTGTAACTTATTAAAATAAACATTATAGAAGTTCTCAGGGACTTTCGGCCCTCGGTAAGAACGTAATCTTTTATTCTGCGTTTAAATTTTTCAAAAATACTTATTAGTTTTCTCAGGATTCGAAAAAAATGAACTCCCATTTGAATAGCATTGTAGCCGAAAATACGTACCCATCCTCTTAAATTCACGTCTTAAATCAATTATTTATCAAACACACTATAATAAATATATCAATAGTATTTAATCAACAACTCAAAATATTCCCGATGCCATGTCAAATCTTTAAAATTGTCACTGATTGTCACTGTCTGACTGACAATATGCTGACAATATTCTATTCGACTGAGTGCGTTGTATGACACAGATAGATTTGGAAATATTACCACGGACATTGTGTTCATTTTTTTCGAATCCTGAAAAAACCAATAAATATTTTTGAAAAATTTAAACGCAGAATGAAAGACTATATTATTACAGAGGGCCTAAAGTCCCTTAGAATAAATAAAAAGTTATTTTGAATCAGATATTTGAAATTAAAAATCACACTAAATTTACTCTTATTTTTCACCCCTGTAACTTATTAAAATAAACATTATAGAAGTTCTCAGGGATTTTCGGCCCTCGCTAATAACGTAATCTTTCATTCTGCGTTTAAATTTTTAAAAAATACTTATTAGTTTTCTCAGTATTCGAAAAAAATGAATCCCCATTTAAATAGCATTGCCGCCGAAAATACGTACCCATCCCCTTAAACCCGTTTACTACTACATACTTGTTTTTACAGAATACTAAAAATAGTTTTGTGGTAAAACGGTTCAAGCGCACTTAAACCCGTTTACTAGCAATGCAAAATGCAATTGTTTCCATTAAAATAAATGTAATGGCGATAGATGGGGACTGTATGGCGAAATATGCTTGAATCCTTTTACCACCAAGTTATAATACCATTTAAGTATGCGAATCTGTACTTCGAGCACATTTTTAGAAAAGTGCACTTAAACTCTTTTACTTCTAACCCCCTAAATTATTTTTGAAGTAATTTGAAACCCTACTTTTCACTGTCTGATAATAATTCCAATATTGACTTTCTAATTTTCGGCTTAGTCGACAACGACTAAAATTCTGAGAAGGATGCATAAAGGAAACAAAAATCCAACAGAAAGGAGGAAGAATTGATTAGGCTCAATCAGATAAAATTCACATACACAACCACATTCTAATTAAATTAGAAATGTTGTAATAACTTACATTTTGTGCTTATGGAAAAGTGGTTGGTAGAGACCCGGGCATTATACACAACAACAATTTATCGTAGCGATGTAACATCGCAGTTCGTTTGTGCAGTTTTATCGATGGTGTGAAGGAAATAGGCGCAGATTTTAGGTTGGTGCAGAGAACTTGTTGCTTCTCTTATCACGGTATTGTTTTTTGTATTAGCGGTAGATATAATACTAAAGACAGGAGACATAAGTAAGTCTCT
This sequence comes from Diabrotica virgifera virgifera, assembly GCF_917563875.1. Classification (NCBI taxonomy): domain Eukaryota; kingdom Metazoa; phylum Arthropoda; class Insecta; order Coleoptera; family Chrysomelidae; genus Diabrotica; species Diabrotica virgifera. The sequence continues at coordinate 67,300,620 of NC_065445.1, read as the reverse complement.
TCATTCATTCTCAAATAATTATGCCAATCTTTTGGGGAAAATTTCAACTCATTCAATAAATTTAGGTGAGGGTATGACTTTAGTTTGAAAAGCCAATCCTTAAGGCGCATTTAAATCAAAGCGAACGCGAACGAACGAACGAATTCGTTCGTTAACTTTATTGTATTTGTTCAGCGAATCGAGCACGACCGAACCAATTCGTTCGCATTCGCACATGTTCCAACCGATGTCGGTAAGTTAGCGAATCATCAAAGGAAATCGTTGTTCAATGTGGACAGTGGATAGACGGTAGCGAACGAATTTTTTTTTTTTGGAAGTACTGATTTGATTTATTTACAAACATTAGTTCGAGAGGGTTGTTTATTGTGTAGTCGTGAAAACATAATTTTGCAATATTGAATGGACCAATGAAAAGATACTTCAATTGAGTTACATAGAAATGAAGAATGCCTATGAAACCCGAAATCGAAGCTGTATAAAATAATCAACAGAAAAACTGATGCTTGTTTTAACAAGCGCACGAAGTGCACGAAGCGGGTTGTGATGTCTCTGAACTAAAAAAATGAATTAGCTTCTGGCATCATTTAGACGAGAAAGACAAAAAGAGGGTTCGAAGTGGTTTGCTTTTAAAAGCCTAATGTTTTTATTGAATACATTTCAACCCAGAAAGACTAATGAGGTAAGCAAATCAAATTAATTGCTAAAATTAATTAAAAGCAAATTTATTTTGATACACCAATTTTACAATTTATTATTGGTTATCTGAACATAATATAGTCATAATACCAAGAGCAAGCAACTTTTTCGAGGAAGAATTTTAAGAAAGCTGGTTCTTTAATATATTATTCTCTATGCTTCCTCAAATAGCGGATAATACCTGCTACCTGGCTGCTGATACAAATTGCGTTCATTAGTTCAAAGCACATTACAGGTACCTACCTACATATATTGAATTCAAAATTATTTTAAGATAATGTTTTTTTTTTGTCATTATTTTGTAATTATTAGAAATATGAATACAAATTTTTGTCAGTAATTTATATGCTAAAAAGTGTTACGTTTGACCTGTGCTCTTGTGCGGAATGGAAGCATGGACGTTAAAGGCCAGTTCCATTAACAAATTTGAAGTGTTTGAAATGTGGTGCCTACGTCGAATGCTTAGAATATCATGGACGGACAGAGTCAGAAATGATTAAGTACTAAGAAGAGCGGGTTTGCAGGATAGGGAACTTTTTAATTATGTTAAAAGTAAGAAGACTGCATACTTAAGGCGCATATTACGAGGGGAACGATACACTTTTCAGCAACTGATACTCGACGGAAAGATAGAGGGTAAGAGGGGTCTGGGAAAAATATGTCATGTCTGCGTAATCGTCACCGCCAGTGGACAAGAATCCACGGCTATGAAATGCTTTGCAATGCTGCTAAAAACAGTAATATTTTATAAACAAGACAATGTACGGTGGACGCCTACGCAGAAATGCACGGCATCTTAAGAAGAAGAAGAAATATGAATTTATAATTGCTAGACATTTTTGGACGTTTTATTTATCTCAAACTGTAGTTGATAATGCCAGATTTAAATAAAATATTAATAAATAAAACTTATCATCAAAATTTTCAACAAAATAATAAAAAACACCTGGATAAATTAATTTTTGAGTCTGGAAATAATTTTTATTTTATTTGAATTATTAAAATCAGATTTTTTAAATTAAATAATTATAGAATAGAAACAGGACAAAATGAAATTATTGAAGTCGTATGAAAATTTATAGGTACTTATATTTATGAACTTTGTTTTTTATATCGTAATGTTCTTTTTTCCTTTAACTTATTAGCTTTGTTATCCAATACATATTATAATATTTGATCTTTGTGTTGACACTGTTTATGGTTTTGCTTTTGTCTTTGTAATATTTATTTTTTGTAATAATATTTTCTGAAGTGGGCTTGCCCGTAAATAAATAAATAAATAAATATGACATATTTTTTTCCTTACAGAACACACATTGCATTTTATAAGCTATTATGTATTGTATTAAAATGTACCAAGCAAGAAACACGACAATAAACTTAAACACAATTTGTGACTGGCCCATCTTAAATACATCTGCGGGCAATATGCACTCCCGATCATCAAGGAATGCGAACGTTCGCTTCAATGTAAATGGCCCTACTTTGTAGCGAACGAATGACCAAGCGAACACCTACGAATTCGTTCCTTCGTTCGTTCGTTCGTGTTCGCTTCGATTTAAATGCGCCTTTACACCACAAACTCCGTGATTTTCTTCTCTCTTTGCACAAAATAAGCCAGACTATTGCAAGCGCGTCGTCGTCTTCTATCGCGGATGACATGTTTATAGTCTGAGATTCTGCAGAGAACTGATGATCCATGCAAATTTTGTAGACCTAGGGACACTCAAAGGACGTTTGATAATATTCTTACCATTATTGGTCAGCAAAAGTTAAAATAATAAACAGTAGATACACCTCGTCTAAGCACTTGGCAGATGTTTATTATAGGTCTGGACCCCGCGTATGAAAAAAAAGTTGATTAATAGCAAGCTGAAAATTTGTTAATAGCTTAAGGGTGTCTAGTCGGACAAACGATATATGGGAACACTGGAACAGGGGAAGTTTTAATTGTGGGACAGGTTAAAAATTTGGAACGGTCAGACCACTAAAAACGTCACATGTATTTTGTCCGACACAACTTACAATTGATTTGTTAGCCTTTCATTAAACTCTCATGCAAAAATCAGACTGCTATTTATCACCTTTCATAATTCACTGTCATTTGACATGTTCTACGTGTTCCACTCATTATAGTGCCCATTTGGTGATAAATAGCAGCCTGCTTTTTGCATGAGAGTTTAATGAAAGGGTAACAAATCAATTGGAAGTTTTGTCGGACAAAATACATGTGACGTTTTCGTGGTCTGATCGTTCCAAATTTTTAACCTGTTCCACAATTAAAACTTCTCCTGTTCCAGTGTTCCCATATATCAAAGTTTGTCCGACTTGACACCCTTAGGGCCGGTTGTTCGAACGCTAATCAACAATGATCAGTATCAAATATTTAATTACTGTCACAACTGTCAATGTCAACTTTGGTTGGGTTGCTGAAAACATAATTGATTATAATTATGAGATTAGTTAATTAATTAACATAACAATTATTAACATAATTGATTACTAATTTCATAATTGTACTCAATAATTATGTTTTCAGCAACAAAATCAAAGTTGACATTGACAGTTGTGAGAGTAATTAAATATTTCGGTTCTAACCGGTTTTGGCCGGTTCGAACAACCGGCCCTAAAGCTATTAACAAATTTTCAGCTTGCTATTAATCAACTTTTTTTCATACGCGGGATCCAGACCTATTACTCTCTCAATACTAAATAAAATCTTGAATAAACCATACATACTTTTTCTAAATATCAAAAACTCTGTTTTCAATCCTCTTTAATATAAAATCATGATATTTCTCATCAAATACGAGTAGTTAATACTTTAAAAAAGCAAAGTTTTAATTTTTTGTGAAATATATTTCTCAGGTGGTAAAAGATTACCAATGTTGTATCTATACTGATAGATATCTGTAACTAAAAAGTTCTAAAACACTTAAATACAGCCAAACATATTCTTGAAAAGCAAAGGCGCACATAAAAAAGCAGCAAGAACACAGAACACCCATATTTGTGAAAAGCTTTCTGTACACAAGTCCGTAACAGTCCATTAGCAAAAGTTTTCTACAAAAAATACTGAACACCATGAAAATACTTGATACCAGACTAAAATCAATACTTGACAAGAACTTCCTAGTGCATTTTTATACAAAGTTATATTTAACAGTGATACTTTTTATTAAAGTATTTACTCATATCTCTAGCTTGATATAAATTAGTAAGCAAAATATATCTACAAATCAACATTATTAGACTAAATAATTGAAAGCTACACAAAAAATGTAAATAATATTTTCTTACCAATTTATCTAAAACATTTTGATCCCAACTCACTTGTTTGGCTATAACTCCAACTATCTGGGTAGTTAGATCCTTCTTAACACCATTGGATTGTTTTACAGGACTGCTTCGAGAAACACAAGTATCATTTCTTTTACTTGTTTCATTTTTGTTTGACTGTTCTTGTATTTTAAGTGGGGAATTTACCGATTGGGGTTTCTTTACAGGTGAACCTACTTCTTTTGGTGGTGGTGGTGCTTTGGGTTTTACTGATGTTTTGATAGGACTATTTTTATTAGAAGTTGGTGGCTGGGGCGCAGGTGGTTTCCAAGTCTTTTTTGGAGAAGATTTTGATGTTTCAACTTGACGAACCTATTAAAAAAACTCAAGAATTGTCATTTGTATAGTTATAAATAATTAAAAATATATTGTGACATACAGAGTGAGTTTTATTTACGGAATGTCTCAAATATCTCGGAAACGGCTTGCACGATTTTTATATATTTTTGTGGATAAGGGTCTTCTAATGCGGCCGATATTATAGTGGTATTTACATTGTTGTCAAACTTTTTTATTTCAAATGTAACACCCTGTACATTTTTTGCGTTTTGAAGTCCTTAATATACAGGGTGTCCCGAAAAGATTGGTCATAAATTATACCACAGATTCTGGGGTCAAAAATAGGTTGATTGAACCTCACTTACCTATATACAATAGTGCACACAAAAAAAGTTACAGCCCTTTGAAGTTACAAAATGAAAATCGATTTTTTTTCATATATCGAAAACTCTCAGAGATTTTTGATTGTAAATTGACATGTGGCATTTTTATGGCAGCAACATCTTAAAAAAAATTTAAGTAAAATTTGTGCACCCCATAAAAATTTTATGGGGGTTTTGTTCCCTTAAACCCCCCAAACTTTTGTGTACGTTCCAATTAAATTATTATTGTGGCACCATTAGTTAAACACATTATTTTTAAAACGTTTTTGCCTCTTAGTACTTTTTCGATAAGCCAGTGTTTATCGAGATATTTTGAATATTTGTCGAATCCACCACATATTTGTATATGGTTAAGTACCATTTGTAGAGACCTGTTAATAATCTGAAAATTTATTTATAATTTACATTTTTAGGTATATTTTGAAAAAGAAGCTACATCTCGATAAAAAGTGACTTATGAAAAAAGACTAAGAGGCAAAAGTTTTAAAAACACTGTGTTTAACTAATGGTACCACAATAATAGTTTAATTGGAACGTACACAAACATTTGGGGGGTTTAAAGGAACAAAACCCCATAAAATTTTTACGTAAATATATTGAAAAAGAAGCCGCATCTCAATAAAAACTGGCTTATCGAAAGAATACTAAGAGGCAAAAAAGTTTAAAAAACGTTGTGTTTAACTAATGGTACCACAATAATGAATTACTTGGAACGCACACAAAAGTTTGGGGGAGTTTAAGGGAACAAAATCCCCATAAATTTGTTATGGGGTGGACAAATTTCACTATAATTTTGTTTTAAGATGTTCCTGTCATAATAATGATACATGTCCATTTTCAATAAAAAATCTCTAATAGTTTTCGATATATTAAAAAAAAATCGATTTTTATTTTGTAACTTTAAAGGGCTGTAACTTTTTTTATGAGCACATTTGTACTAAGGTAAGTAAGTTAGGTTCAATGGAACTATTTTTGACCCCAGAATGTGTGGTATAATTTATGACCAATCTTACGTATACTGATTATTTTTCACGTAACATTCCTTATAACTAAATGCCGTAATTTCGGAGTTATTATCGGAGATTATTATTTTCGGAGTAGATCATTGGGAACTTAAAAAGTCTTTTGTAATTTTTCTCTAAAGTTGATTGTTTTCGACGATTGATAAACAATTTAAAACTGAATTAAAAAAAAACAATAATTGACGATTTTCAAGGCTTAACACCTTCAGCGCCACGCTAGCTCACAAAATTTTCATTCTGGGCCAAAATGTTTTTTTTTTTTGGTGAATGGGTTCAAATATGTACTTATGTACTACAATAACATTTTTCAAATATGAATTTCTAGTTACATACAACCTATCTTTTCATGTCTAAGGCCAAATCCAGTTATACCAGGAAATTGGCTCAGGCCAAAATATTATTCTCTACAGATAAAAACTTAAGAAAGTGTGTCCTTTTAGGAGACACAACAGATCGAACACAACGAGCCATGTGTATCTTTTTCGGTACACAGCGTTGAGGACAGTGTGTATCTAAAAGGATACACTGGCGCTGAGGGTGTTAAAAATACAAATATAAACTATCATCATCATCAGTGGCGTTACAGTTCTTTATGAGCCAAAGCCTTTTTCAAAACAATCCTCCATTCGCCTCTGTCTGTGGCAAGTCTTCTCCATGCTTTAATTCCAATAGATTTTAAATCGTTCTCTAAGTTGTCTTGGTACCTAAGTCTCGGTTTTCCTCTTGCTCGTTTAGTCCAGGGCGCATCTGTTTTGAGATGGACGTTGAGAGGTGACTCAAATTTTTTTGCAGAAAATGCTTGAAAATAAATCAAATAATAATATTTGAGTTATCCTCCCTCTCAAAAAGGTCCGGAACATTGTTTAAATAATCAAAATGTCAAAAATTGAAGGAAAAATTCGATTTTTTTCTTCGTGTTTTGATTATAACTTTAAAAGTTTCATTTCCGAGAAAAGTTGTACTGACAAAAAAGTTGCGCAATTAAATTTCCTACAATATAGAATCGGTTAAAAATTTAAAAAAATAGTCGCCCTAGTTGCAGAATAGCAATAATTGCGAAAAAAACATACAAAAACAAGTATTCGCATTTTACGTTTTTCAACCATTTATGCTACACTTAGGACCTTCATATTTCACCCAGAAAAACTTTATGATACAGTAAAACAATACTGTAAATTTCATTAAGATCGGTTGAATAGATTTTGCAAAATAAATTTTGCAATCCAGCTTTCGCAAAAAAAAATTCATTTTTTCAAAATGTTACAGGACTGAAAATAAAGCAGATAGCAAGTTGAAATTTTTTTTGCTTATAGAAGTGCACTGTACCTTTCATTTGCAATTTTCAAAATTAAAAACGATTAATTACCACGGCGTCAGAAAATTTTTAAAATAAACAATAATTTTTGGTGCTACGCGCAGGACAGCGGTGTTCGATTCACACAAGTTGATTTCCACCAAAATTTCTTCCAATCTTTATCTAATATATTATTTTCTTACTCTATATTTTGTTATATTTTAATATTTTAATTCCACAAAAATCAAAATAATTTTATTATTGTTTGTGAAATATTGTTTAAACAATTGCATGTGTTTAAAAATAATAAACTTTTATTATTTAAGTTAAAATATATGAACAAAGAAAGTTTTTGCTAATAAAAGTGTTATTTCAAAGGATAGAGTATGTGTTTCTATTTTGCAATAAACAAATTTATTTATTTATATCGAAATGTAATAAAAATTAAAATGTATCAATCATTATCAAAGGTCATTGGAATGCCCAATCAGAGCAAACTGTCCGCTGTCCTGCGCGTAGCACCAATAATTAATGTTTATTTAAAAAAATTCCTGACGCCGTGGTGTTAATCGATTTTAATTTTGCAAAATTGCAAATGAAAGGTACAGTACACTTCTATAAGCAAAAAAATTTTCAACTTGCTATCTGCTTTATTTTCAGTCCTGTAACATTTTGAAAAAATGAATTTTTTTTACGAAAGCTGGATTGCAAAATTTATTTTGCAAAATCTATTGAACCGATCTTAATGAAATTTACAGTATTGTTTTACTGTATCATAATGTTTTTCAGGGTGAAATGTGAAGGTCCTAAGTGTAGCATAAATGGTTGAAAAACGTAAAATGCGAATACTTGTTTTTGTATGTTTTTTTCACAATTATTGCTATTTTGCAACAAGGGTGACTATTTTTTAAATTTTTAACCAATTCTGTATTATAGAAAATTTAATTACGCAACTTTTATGTCACTACAACTTTTCTCGGAAATGAATACTTTTAAAGTTATAATCAAAAAACCAAGAAAAAAATCGAATTTTTCCTTAATTTTTTGACATTTTGATTATTTAAACAATGTTCCGGACCTTTTTGAGAGGGAGGATAACTCAAATATTATTATTTGATTTAATTTGAAGCAATTACTACAAAAACATTTGAGTCACCTCTCAACGTCCAAATGTACTAATATTTTTACAGATGCGCCCTGGTCTAGTTGTCCTGTCGGCCTTTTAGTCCAGGAACCGAAGCTTTTCACCTCGCAATTTTTACAGAATGGATCGATTTGCTTGAAAATTTGAGAATAAGTAGTGGATAGTCCAAGGATCAAAATCTATATGATACCGAAAGGCGCTTTTACCATGGGGGTGGTTGCCACCCCATTTCGGGGGTGGAAATTTTTTATTATATTTTGATCACAAAAGTTGGTAAAAACATTCATTCTAAGTAAAAAACGTTCTATACATTTTTTTGATAAAATTAGTAGTTTTCGATTTATTCGCTATCGAAAGTGTTAGTGTTATATCGAAAAAATCAATGTTTTTATTTGTTTTTCTGCTAATAACTCCAAAAGTTTTCGATTTATCAAAACAACTTTACTTAATAAAAATGTACCTTTTGAAAAAATACATAAAACCGTTTTTCTTAATTTCCTTTAAGACCAATAGCAATTAATAGAGCTATAGTTTATTATATGTTAGCTCTTCTTCGTCAAATGCTAAATATTGTAGTTTCAAAGTCAAAAGACGGAAAAACTATGCATTTTTTGAGGACAACTTGTTTAAACTAATTTAAAGTAGGTATTTAAAAATCTCTATCTCTAGAAATAAAACAAAGGTCTCTAGCTCAAAAATTAAGTGACTTATAATGAAAAGAATGTCAGTCCCTATTTTTTTCAGCGAAAAAGTGATAGGAAGCAACTCCCTAATCACCACCCTAATTACAATTCGTCATTGACCTTATTTGGTCTTCTTTATTTATGTATTATTAATAGGCTCTAGAAGTTTGACCGGTTTATAATGATTAGTTTTTAAAAAAATGGAGTTAAAAGCGAATAACGAATTTTTGTAGTTTGGAAAAAATGTTCTTTTCTTCAGAATAGACAGATTAGAATCAGAGATAGAAAAAAATGTTTAAATATGAAATTGTAGCTTATTTAATTCCCAAGAACATGATTTGCAAAAAATTTTTCCACGGCAAAAATTAAGTGAGCTATTGACAATTAAAACTTGTAACAACATGCAAAAACCACCTTTACCAACCCTCTCAAAGTCACCTCTTTTTGCGACTGAGCATTTTAAAAAGATTTAATATCAATAGGCTTAAAGATCATGCAAAAACCTACAAAATTATTTTTTACAAAACTTGCTAAGATAAAAAATAAAAAAGTTACGGTTAAAAAATCAATATATTTTTTTGAAAAAAAAGGAGAAATCCAGTTGGAAGCATAATAATGTCAGTTAGCGGTGTTTTTGGTCATTGACCTTATTTACTCTTCTTTGTTTATGTATTATTAATAGATTCTAGAAGTTTGACTGGCTTAGAATGATAGTTTTTATAAAACTGGAGTTAAAAGCGAATAACGAATATTTGTAGTTTGGTAAAAAATCACATTTTCTTCAGAATAGAAAGATTAGCATTAGAGATACGAAAAAATGTTTAAATATGAAATTGTAGGTTATTTAATTTCCAAGAAGCCGATTTAAAAAAAATTTTTCTACCGCAAAAATTGAGTGAATCGTAAATGAGCCTATATAAAAAAACATTGATTTTTTCGATATAAAACTAACACTTTCGATAGCGAATAAATCGAAAACTATTAATTTTATCAAAAAAATTTATAGAACACTTTTTGCTTAGAATGAATGTTTTTATCAACTTTTGCAGTCAAAATATAATATAAAATTTCCACCCCCGAGATGGGGTGGCAACCACCGCCATGGTTAAAGCGCCTTTCGGCATCATATAGATTTTGATCCTTGGATTATCCACTACTTATTCTCAAATTTTCAAGCAAATCGATCCATTCTGTAAAAATTGCGAGGTTTTGTCCTATATTAAGCTTCATTACTTGGACTATTTTTCAGTCAAAAACTTCTCTGACTATGGCATCTTCCTCTCGCCTGATTACATGCCCTATCCATCTAAGGCGTGCTACCTTATTGAAATTTAAAACGTCAGGTTCTCTAAAACTTTTATACAACTCATAGTTGTAACGCCTGCGCCACAAACCTTGTTCTTTTATCCCTTCATATATTCTTCTTAGGATATTTCGCTCAGAACGTTTGAGCAGTTCCTGATCATTATGTGTAAGTGCAAGTATAAAATACAATTTTTGAAATTACGAAGTCCCTATATTCAAGTTCAAACCTTCTTCTATCAGATTTTTGGCATATTTTATTCTGAAACATTGTTTTTTATTTGTTAGTGAAGCGCTTATGAGAGGAAGGGCTGCATTAACAAATAAAAAAATATTTTAAAATGAAATAAACCAAAATTACTTATTGGCAATTGATAAAATATAGACCTGGATCCCGCGTAAGAAAAAAAAGTTGATTAATAGCAAGCTGAAAATTTGTTAATAGCTTAACGGTGTCTAGTCGGACAAACATTGATGCACGGGAACACTGGAACAGCGGAAGTTTTAACGGTGGAACATGATAAACGTGTCGTCCTGACAAATTTATGATGGTAAAAAATAGCAAGTTGTTTTTAAGTTTATTCAATAGCCAACGTTATATAATATATGAAAAAATGTTTGTCCGACAAAAAGGTTGGGCATTTTAACGAGTCCGACACGTAGAACATGTCACATCACAGGAACTATGTTGGTGATGAATAGCAGTCTGATTTTTGCATGAGAGTTTAATGAAAGGTTAAAAAAGCAATTGGAAGTTCTGTCGGACAAAATTAATGGGAAATTTTCCTAGTCGGACATTCTAAACATGTAAGATATAGACAAAAATGTTGGTGATAAATAGCAAGCTAATTTTGATTTGTTTATGTACAAATTATATTTTGTAACGCAAAAAGTTATATGTCGGACAAAAAGTTTGGGCAAATCTAAGGAAATAAATAAAAAACATTTTTTCAGAATGACTTAGTCACATATTGATAAAGCTATTTTAGTTGTATATTATTATTTATATTCACATATTTGCATGTGCATATATATACATGCACACTCCAAAAACAGTGAGGTAAGTATCAATGCATGTATATATTGCAAAACAATTATTTTTTGGGTGGAGTTTGTTCTAGATATTCTCAAAATGACAATAAAAAATGTCAAAGAACATGTGAAAGCAATCTCTTAGGGTTTTCTAATTAGGCGCATCAGAAAATACGGAAAATTTCCTACAAAAAACGTTGTATACATCTTTTTCCATACTCAAATCTTAACCCTGTAAACGACATTGAAAAATGTGAAGAGTCTAAAACTTTGGTGCTTATAAGAATAGACGTAAATATGACACATTATGATTAGAAGTATGTATTATAAGGCTGCATTTGTCAGTGTGACACTTTGTGCTATACAAACTAGTATTTGAAAGTACATGGTCTCTGAGTTTCTGTTTGCCACGTGTGTTGGAAATTAAATTTTATATTAACTATGGAGTGTTTTTGTGTCTATTTTTGAGTGTCAACAGTTTAAATTTTAAGTCGCCAAATCAAAAGTGAAACCATTCAACGGAACATTTTTGAGTGATTTTCGAACATTTTACAAAGTTAGTAAAATACTTGGTCATCAATTCAATGATATTCAGTTGCCAGATAATTGTGAAAATTCTATTGAATATCATTCTTCGTGCTATAATGCTTTGCTTGATTGAAAAAGGGTACCTAAATAAATTATTACTAAAATTGTATAACGTAATTTTTCTCAACTTTCTACAAATGAAATAATAATGTAATTAATATGTCACATGGCTAGAAATAATTTGCTGCCAAAATAAATCGATTAGTTTAAATTTGAAGTTACGATTGCAATTTATTCTGAATTATTGTCAAAAGTGACAGTTTTTCTTAAATGGAAATGTATTCATAGACATAAGGGTAGACAGGGAATACAGTGCAAAAAGTCGATAGGTGGTCTATCTATCTCTTTTAACCAAGCGATCCGCGCATGTGGCAGACAAAGATAGCTAGACCACTCAATCCATAATATAATTTGCCTGATCTACTATAAATGTATTACAGTGAGGTATCTAAATGATGTTGAGATAAATCGAAAGATATCGATTGTAATTGATTGCAGGTACTTTTGACATAGAATAATCACCCCTTATTGAAATTTCAAAAATTATTTTTTTAAATTGTCCGACTACAAAATCTACCCCTTATTTTTTTCCGACAACAGTCATTCTTGGTAAGGAATAATTTACTTAATTAAATTTCGTCTTTGTCGGAAAGCTATTTATCACCAGCATTTTTGTCTATATCTTACCTGTTTAGAATGTCCGACTACGAAAACTTCCCATTAATTTTGTCGGACAGAACTTCCAACTGCTTTTTTAACCTTTCATTAAACTCTCATGCAAAAATCAGACTGCTATTCATCACCAACATAATTCCTGTGATTTGACATGTTCTACGTGTCGGACTCGTTAAAATGCCCAACATTTTTGTCGGACAAACATTTTCTCATATATTACATAACGTTGGCTATCGAATAAACTTAAAAACAACTTGCTATTTTTCACAATCATAAACTTATCAGGACGACACGTTTATCATGCTCCACAGTTAAAACTTCCCCTGTTCCAGTGTTCCCGTGCATCAAAGTTTGTCCGACTAGACACCGTTAAGCTATTAACAAATTTTCAGCTTGCTATTAATCAACTTTTCTTTCTTACGCGGGATCCAGGTCTAATAAGGTTTGAACTTGAATTTCACAAATATTATTTTTTACTTTTGTTTTTAAACCTTCAAAATCGTAATTTTTTGTTTTTTTTTCAGTTTAAATTGTTTATACTTAAATTGAAAACAGTTAACTTTAGAGAAAAATTACAAAAGACCTATTTTGTTCCCTATATCCAAATAATCCAAAGAACCTAAAATAATGTCTACCCGGTCCCAAAAATTTGATTTTTATAATTAGTTTTATTTTTTTTAATAAATGTAGCAACTCCGGGGGGGGGGACATGAACTTTTTTAGTCTATGGGAAAATTTGTAGATTTTAAGGCACTTTTCATACACTTTTGAGTGCCATGAAGACATTCAAAACTTATCACTATTAAAGTATTTTTATTTGTCTAGCAACGAAAAATCAGCAAATTTTTTACATTCTCAGAGGAGGCCATGGCCCCTCTCTGGATCCGCCCTTGAGGCCACCCCTTCTCGAGGGAAACTACGACTTTTGACACCATTCACACAGAAAGGGTTAAAAAAACTGAGGAATATATAGAATATTATAGAATTACTTAATATTTCAAATTTTCATAATACTTACAGGATGTATATCATCCTCCCATTGATTTATAGTCTCAGCTAAATGCATCAAACTACTTAAACCTTTTTTGGGTGCCTTTGAACAGGGTGTTTTGTGATTTGGTTTATTGACAGTTACTTCAGCTGCAGAATAAAATTTTTCTTCTGTCTTATGAATTGGAGAAGATATCTCTGCTTCCTCTCCTCCTTAAATAATACAGTAATTCACAATAACACAAATATAAAAGCAATTAAATACTGGGGACATATTCATGCTAAGTAATTTTAAAAGAGGAAACTATGTTCACAGTTCTTATTTGTTCTTCTTCCTATAGGGCTTTTCAACACTTCTAATTTATTTTGGGGTTCTATCATATGTCGTATAATCCTTGTATAATATTAATACACAACATATGACAGAAGCCCGAAACAATTAAGAAGTGTTGAAATGCCCTATTGACAGGTATATGCCTGTTTCAATATAGGTTTTTGCCTTAATTGGTGTTATACACATATGTCCAAAAGTTTGGAATATTGGAATATTTCGTCTTTTTATTGATTTTTATATATAAACTTTTCTGAATAATTAAACATCATTTTGTTTCAATTCTTAACAATACTAAATAAATCTCAAAACCAAATAAACGATATGCAAAAAAAATTATTTATTCTCTTGGAGTAAAAATCTAAAGCCGGGCTCAAACGACTGGTGTACTTGGCGAATAATCGTTACTTGCGTTACTTACTATGTCTTTTGAAAGGGTTACTAGAACAATTCTTTGACAATTAATAGTAGTATTAACATTATCCAGATTTAGCCATACGGCCCGCACTCCCTCTAAGGGGAAAATTCACTCATCCCAGATACCTAGGGTATCAAAAGGATTGAGCTCTGGTGGGACTCATTCCGTGTTATCGAGCCCTAGGTGACTTGGTACGCCGGAGTATCTCCCAAAAATTTTCGCACGCATCTGGAGGTCGAGAGTAGCACAGCTTTCTGCATAGTCTTGTAAAGATGTTCATTTAGACCCAGCTTTTTGATGTTTTCTATGAGGTTCTTTGGAATGACTCCAATAGTAGAAAGAATAATAGGTATTGTCTGGGTACTTTCCATTCTCCATTGTCTCCTTATTTGTATTTCGAGATCTCTATACTTGGCGATCTTTTCGTTGTGCTTAACACGCAGATTATTGTTGTTAGGTATTGCCACCTCATTTAATTAACATTATTAGTATTAGTGTTTGACAAATAGTACAATAATTGTACTAGTAACCCACGCACACAGCATTGGCAGTATACGCAAGTGACGATTATTCGCCAAGTACACGAGTCGTTTGAGTCCGGCTTTAGAAAATACAACAACTTACTGTGACGAGTTTCTAACTGAGGCCGGCCCTGCCCCTAGCAGTCACAAACAACGGGGCCACGTCATTGACGAGTAATTTCTCCGCTAAGCCAGAGTATTCCCGATGATGGGCGGAGACATGTCTCAGGCATTCGAAATGTTCTCGAAGCAGAGCCGTATCTATATAAGCGGAGGATTTTTAAGCAGAGGTGGTCAGTTAATATTTTACCATCGCGTGAATTATTGTAACGTGGCGATCGGGTTATTGAAATGTATATATTTTTTTAAAAGTAGATAAATAATATTTGTAAATGAATTAAATAAGTTAGAAAGTGTAACATAAATTAGATATTGTTGTAAACTTAAGTGTTAAATTGTACGTGTTATAAATTAAACAATTTCAAGTAAGTCTTTTATTTATTTAATAATAATTAAAAGTCAATTCGCGTAACAATGGTGCAGAAGTGAGGATACTTGAAATAAATGAAATCAACGTAAAAATTTTCGGTTTAAATAGAGTGTGGAACCTTTAAAAATAAATAAAATATAAATCGTAATAAATAAAGTGTGTGACAATGTCTTCACAACATAAGAAAATCACTGACTTGATCGTTAAGGAGCTCCGCAACCAGTTAGAGGAGAGAGACATGGACACTACTGGGAAAAAGGCTGATCTAGTCGAACGTCTAAAGAACGCTCTTCAAGAAGAGGGTCAAGATCCAGAAACCTATTTGTTTGAAGACAAGCATGCTGCTGTGATCTCGTCGATTTCGAAAGTTTCCTCCGATGTTTCTAAAGTTTCGACAGACATTACATCGCTAGAGAACAAAGTTTCAACAGAGATCACATCGTTAGAGAAAAAGGTTTCTAGTGAAATTTCCCAAGTTTCCTCGGATGTTTCGAAAGTTTCCTCCGATGTTTCTAAAGTTTCGACAGACATTATATCGTTAGAAAAGAAAGTTTCTAGTGAAATTTCGAAAGTTTCGGGTGATATTTCATCCCTTGAAAGCAAGATGACTAATGAGATCTCTAAAGTCACGTCGGATTTTGACGACAAGATATCGTCCATAAAATCTACTTTTGAAGAAAAGATCAAGGAAATAGAAAAGAAACTGGAGGAAACTGAAAAAGTGGACAAAGTGGTGGAACCCATCTTAACAGACATTAAAGATGATGAAACGAAATACAAATTGGAGCCACGGTCGATAGTTGAAGGGAGTGTGAGTCTTGCTCGTGTTAAGGTGCCAAATTTCGACGGAAAGTCTTCCTGGAACAGTTATGTGAAACAGTTCGAAGCAGGTGCAAGAGCGAACGGATGGTCTGAAAAAGACAAAGCTGTAAACCTGGTTATTGCTCTTCGAGGAGAGGCTTTAGATGTACTTGAGACCATAGCAGTAGAGGAAACTAATGATTATGAACAACTTATGAAGAGACTAAACATGCGCTATGGGCAGGAACATTTGGAGTATGTCTATCAGGCGCGGCTTAAAAATCGACGACAAAAGAAAGATGAAGCTCTTCAAGAATACGAGGTCGATATTGCCAGGTTAGTACGGTATGCATATCCAACAGCTCCCGAAGACATGATGGAAAAGTTGGCTGTTCAAACATTCATTGATGGCCTTCGTGATCATGAAATGCAAAGAACACTGCGGTTAGCTCGTCACAAGACGCTGGTCGATGTCTTGTCTGCCGCCCTCGAATACGAATCAGCTACCCAGGCCTCTGGCGGGTACAGTAAAGTTACGACCGTGAAAGAGGAAGAGGATGAAGACAAACTTGACCAGCTGGTAAATATGGTGAAAGGCTTTACATCGAAGAAAACGAAGACCATGAATTGCTGCAATTGTGGTGAAAAGGGGTACGCACGGAGTTTAAGGAAGAATGCAAATCAAGAAACTCACCAGCAGGAAATAAGAGAACGCACAGACCCTAGGGGGGCAGCCTCGACTGAGAACTCCTCTAAAGACCATCTAATACTAATAGCTTCTTTGAAATGTCGTGAAGATAATGTATATGTAGATGGAGAAATAAATGGTAAAAATTATACATTGTTGGTGGATACCGGAGCGACCAGGACCATTATACGACCGTCAGTTATAAACAGTCATAAGAAACTCTTACCAACGAGGTTGCGACTGCGGACTGCCACAGGTGAAAATGCCAACATCCACGGAGAAATCCAGATACAATTGGGGATTGGAGCAGAAAAGTTCGTCCATACTGTCATAGTTGCAGACATCGAAGAAGATGTTATATTAGGAATGGACGTAATGAATTTGCGTGGATTTCAATTGGATTTTAAGAACAGGGTAATCAAAGTTGGCAACGAGGAGGTATTTCTTCATCCACATGATGACAGCACTATGCTAGCAGCTATTAGAGAAGATACAGTTGTGCCTGCGAGGAGTGAAACGATCATCGTAGCGCGGCTACAGGGAATTGTAGAAGAAGGAACACCTGTTATGATGGAGCCATGGAACCACGACCAGGAGGTTGGCCGAGAAATCATAATTGGAAAGGAATTGGTTACTTCTGCTAAAGAAATTCCCGTGAGATTGATTAATATCAATGACTACCCAGTGACCATCAAGAAGGAGACAAAAGTAGGAACTTGTGTACCCGTGACGTCCATAATCCGTCAGACGACAACATCAGATAATTCCAACGATAAGTTCAACCAAATGGTTGCAGTTGCAGGCCAATCTCTAAATCAAATGAAAAAAAGGAAATTAAGGGAATTTCTTAGGCAATATCGTGACATATTCGTACCGAAGGGAGGAAAGACAGGAAGAACGACAGTTGTCAAACATAAAATTAACACTGGTACCGCTAGGCCAATTCGTCAATCAGCTCGACGATTACCACAGGCGAAGAGAGAGGAAGCTGAAAGGATTGTTCAAGAAATGAAGAAAGACGGGGTGATAGAAACTTCTACGAGCCCATGGGTCTCTCCGGTGGTCCTGGTCAAGAAGAAAGATGGAACTACGAGGTTTTGTGTGGACTACCGTTTGTTGAACAATGTTACCAAGAAAGATAGTTATCCTCTGCCTCGGATCGACGACACGTTGGACACATTAGCTGGAAGTAAATTGTTTTCTACGTTGGACTTGAAGTCTGGATATTGGCAGGTAGAAATGTATCCAGTGGACAAGGAGAAGACGGCCTTCACGACAGGATCTGGATTATGGGAATTCAACGTTATGCCGTTTGAACTCTGTAATGCTCCTGCGACATTTGAGAGGCTTATGGAAAATGTGTTGAGAGGGTTATCTTGGAAGACGTGCCTGGTGTATTTAGACGACATAATCGTTTTGGGGGAGACGTTTGAAGACCACCTGAAGAATTTAGAAAACGTTTTTAATCGACTTAAAGCTGCCCAGTTAATGTTGAACCCCAAGAAATGCCAGCTATTTCAAAGTAAAGTCAATTATCTAGGCCATATAGTCAGCAAAGAAGGAGTGGCCGTGGATAAAGGAAAAATCGATTCCATTAAGGAATGGCCGGAACCAACTGATAAACATCAAGTAAGAAGTTTTCTGGGACTATGTACTTACTACCGGAGATTCATTAAGAAGTTTGCAGATATCGCTAAGCCATTAACGCGACTTACAGAGGAAGCAAGGGATTATTGCTGGGATAGAGACTGCCAAACAGCCTTTGAAACTTTGAAGAGGCATTTAATTACAGCGCCAATATTAGGGTATCCACTGCCAGAAGGAGAGTTCATCTTAGATACGGATGCAAGTAATGTGGGAATTGGAGGAGTGCTGTCGCAGATCCAAGGAGGACAGGAACGAGTCCTTGGATATTTTAGTAAAGTGCTTTCAAAACCTGAACGAAATTATTGCGTCACGAGAAGAGAACTTCTAGCAGTAGTAAAATCAGTGGAACACTTCTATCAATACCTCTACGGAAGGAAGTTTCTAATCCGAACCGACCATGCCGCCCTTAAATGGTTAATGCAGTTTAAGAATCCAGAGGGTCAGATAGCCAGATGGATTGAACGACTTCAAGAATATGATTTTAAGATCGAGCATCGAGCCGGAGTTAGCCACAGGAACGCTGATTCTCTATCTAGAAGACCGTGTCCAGCAGAATGTTCCCATTGCAACAAAACAGAGTCAAAAGAAGCAGCAGTACTAAGAACAACAGTGGTCAACGACGAGTGGACGCCTACCAAGATCAAGGAAGAACAAGAAAAAGATCCAGTTTTACAGAAGATTCGAAAATGGAAAGAAGAAAATCATCGACCATCTTGGCAAGAAATATCAAGCCTAGGCTCAGTAGTTAAGACGTATTGGGCCCAGTGGGACTCATTTATCTTGGAAGACAGCTTGCTTACACGAGTAATAGAAAATGATGATGGTTCAGTGAGGAGAACACAGTTGGTGATTCCAAAGAGCAGAGTAGCCGAAGTACTTCGTCAGTTACACGACAGTCCATCAGGAGGGCATTTTGGTGTAAAGAAGACCCTTCAGAGAATTCGGGAACGATTTTATTGGATGAATAGTTCCGACGATGTGAAGGACTGGTGTAAGAAATGTACTACCTGTGCTACAAGTAACGGACCCTACCGGAAAAGAAAGGCTCCTATGAGACAATACAATGTTGGAAGTCCGTTTGAAAGAATAGCTTTGGATATTGCCGGGCCATTTCCAGAAAGTGACAATGGATGCAAATACATGTTGGTGGTAATGGATTACTTCACGAAGTGGGTGGAGATCTACGCAATTCCAGACCAGAAGGCCGCCACTATTGCAGATGTGTTAATCAAAGACTGCATCAGCCGATTTGGAGTACCTCTGGAGATCCATAGTGACCAAGGAAGGAACTTTGAGAGCGATCTATTTCAAGGAATCTGTGGTAAACTAGGCATGAAGAAGACAAGGACCACGGCCTATCACCCGCAATCGGATGGAATGGTGGAGCGTATGAATAGGACAGTCGGCAAGTATTTGACAAAGATGGTGTCCAATCATCAACGAGACTGGGACCAGTACCTTCCGTTCTTCGCAATGGCCTATAGATCTGCTGTTAATGAATCAACTGGCCAAACACCAGCAAAAGTCCTATTTGGACGTGAGATGCGTCTACCCTGTGATCTAGAGTTTGGATGTCCTGGAGAAGATGTTGCTGGTGAGGATTACGTGAATGAATTGCGAAGAAGAATGGACGATATACATGAGTTGGTCCGTTCTAATCTTCAGATCGCTAGCGACCGAATGAAGAAACGATACGATACCCAAGCCGAGAGGGGATGTTTCAAGGAGAACGACAAAGTCTGGCTTTATAATCCAAAGAAGCGAACAGGTTGTTCTCCCAAGTTGCAGCAGTTCTGGGAAGGTCCGTACCTCATTGTCAAGAAAATCAATGACGTTATCTACCGAATAAGCAAGATTCCTAGGGGAAAGCCGATGATAGTCCACCATAACCGGTTGGCGCCGTACGAGGGAGACCACGACGTAGATGAAGAAGTGGAGGTAAACCAAGTTCGAGAAATACCTGACCTCACGTTTGAGGAGTTCATGGGGGCCTATGGAGGTACCGGTAAAGCAAGACATGGTGTTACCACTGAAGAAAAGCGAGATTTACTCGCACTTCCCGATGACTATTCACTGGCCCATACCATCCCGGCCAGTATAAAAGACGCACGAGGGTTGGCATCCGCCTTCCGAATGAAGTTTGGTCGAGTTGCAGAACTTCAATGCCAACTGCCAGCTCCTGGCAAAGCATTGAAACTCCAAGATGCATCACGTTACCTATTCTATCTGGTAACAAAAGACACTGTCCATGACCAACCGACCTACCAAGATGTATGGGATGCATTAATTCAATTGAGAGAGCATGTGTTGGAGTCCGACGTGCAAAAGTTAGCCATGCCAAAGTTAGAATGCAGCCAATTAGACTGGAGAGTTATCCGAAATATGGTAGAAGAAATTTTCCAAGACACCGAGGTCCAGGTGTTAGTCTGTTGCAATCCGCATAGTTACTGGTGCGGAGAGAAGACCGTCCCCTGTCACTTTTATACAACTGGGAGTTGTAAAAGAGGGTCCAGTTGCAGATACCAGCATCCAGTTCCAGTCCCGACAAGGTTCCAGGAGGAACCATCTTTTAAGGAGGGGGCAATGTGACGAGTTTCTAACTGAGGCCGGTCCTGCCCCTAGCAGTCACAAACAACGGGGCCACGTCATTGACGAGTAATTTCTCCGCTAAGCCAGAGTATTCCCGATGATGGGCGGAGACATGTCTCAGGCGTTCGAAATGTTCTCGAAGCAGAGCCGTATCTATATAAGCGGAGGATTTTTAAGCAGAGGGGGTCAGTTAATATTTTACCATCGCGTGAATTATTGTAACGTGGCGATCGGGTTATTGAAATGTATATATTTTTTTAAAAGTAGATAAATAATATTTGTAAATGAATTAAATAAGTTAGAAAGTGTAACATAAATTAGATATTGTTGTAAACTTAAGTGTTAAATTGTAAGTGTTATAAATTAAAGAATTTCAAGTAAGTCTTTTATTTATTTAATAATAATTAAAAGTCAATTCGCGTAACATTACATTTAAAAATAAATTAGTAAAGAAAAAAATAAGTTTTAATAAAACTAATAATTACTTAGTATTTCCTCCATTGGGCTGTATGCATGCCTGTAGGCGATTTGGCATGCTGCCGATTAACTGGTCGAGCTGGGCTTGCGGAATTCTCTCCCATTCTTCACGAGCAAATCTTTTAGTTCGCGAAGTGTAATAGGGGAATTGTTTCGCTTTTTGATGCGTGTCTTGAGAATGTCCCAAGCATGTTCAATAACGTTCATATCGGGGGAATTCGAGGGCCACTGTAATGTAGAGATTTCTTCTTCCAGAAAATTTTGTACTGCTGCTGTTCGATGAGGAGGTGCGTTGTCATGCGTAAACACAAATGCATCACCTACCGCCCCTCGGAATAGACGTACAACAGGATTTAAAACTTCCTCGATGTACACAGCACCAGTGACATTTCTCTCCAGAGCCAGCAGTGGCATCCGTGTACCACTCATAATACCACCCCAAACCATAATACTGCCACCTTCAAACGGGACACGCGGTTGAGCTGTTTGTAGTCGGGCTTGTCGTCCTGGGGCCCTTTAAACCAGTGTTCTTCGCGAATCAGATACCAAGCCAATTTTTTGCTCATCAGAGAACATCACGTTATTCCAGTTAGGACCATGTTGAGCCATTTCTCTAGCCCATTGCAACTTTACTATTTTGTGTTGGTAGGTTAGTTTAGGAACATGTAAGGGCCTTCTACGATACAAATTTACCGCATTTAGTCGGCGTGTTATTGTTTGCCGTGAAATATTCAGTCCTTGCAGCCTAGAAATTTCTCTGGAAATACCACTTGTGGATTCCAGCTGATTTCCTCGAGCTATCAATGTTATCTGCCGATCTTGTGCTGCTGTTGTACATCGACTTCTACCACTGCTGGAACGATCCTTGACATCATTTGTCTATTGGAATTTTTTTTAATTTTAGATACAGCACTCTGAGTAACATCAACAATATTCTCGATATCACTTTGACTAAAGCCCTGTTGTAACAAAGCAATTACTCTAGATCTGTCAAAGTGAGATATCACGTTTCTAGGCATTTTTAAACGGCTCAGTTCAAATTTAAACACAGACTGAAATAATGTGTAAATACGCTAATCAGTTGAATGTGACCAAAATGGGCAAAATGATACCAAAACGATTTAAAGTTTTGATCATTTTCATGTAAAAACGCTCTAAAATGAATATCAACAACAGTTTTGAAACCACCATAGGCGTAGATATATTATTTGTATGTATTCCAAACTTTTGGACATGTGTATTACACTGAGCATCAGAGAAAACGGACAGCACACAAAATTGGTCATTTTTGATGTTTTGAATTTCCAAAACCTGTTGTCCAATTTAAGTAATTTTTTTAATGTTATAGCCTTATTCTTTAACAATCAGCCATATTCTGTAACTTTTAACAAATCGAATAGAAATGACCAAGTCGGATCGTAATTACCCAAAATCGGAATGTTTGATATCTATCGCGTCATTTTTGTGTTTGGACTGGTATTCTGTAACTCATATCGTAATCGAAATCACTGACTTCTATTTCACGCGGTTCTGAGGAGGGGACAACCGCGCATTAACCAGCGAAATTAGTGTTCTGTGACCTGTTTGTTACTTGAAATATGACGCCGTTGCCATATCCTCAATGTTTTCACACTTTCTTCATACTATCCTCAAAGTTTTGAAAAGTAAATACTGGATGCAAAAAGCTCAAAAGAGGATAAATGGTTTTAAATCAGAGTTAATTAAAATTGATATAAAAAAGAAGATAAACTGATAAATAAAAAAGATAAGTGAAGATAAGAAGTATAAATGCCTTTAAATCAAAGATATTCAAATTGATGTTATCAATTTATTATTATTAATAAATTATTTAAAATTTATATTACTAATAATATGCAATCTTTAAGATTCGATTCCAGTTAAAATAACTGCTAAACAACTTTTCCCAAAAATGGCATCTTTTCTATAATTTGTTCAGACCATGAGCGTTGACTGATAAATATACAAGTATTCGCGGTGTGCAAGTACTTGGAAGGGGAAACGAGAAACGACCCTGCGCGAGTCGCGGAGAAATATTGCAACTATCTTAAATAATTCATATTGTCAATTGAAATTGTCAAATTGACGTATATTTCATACCTTCTGTCAATGAAGCAGAAAAATTATATATTGCTCCACAATATTGATATGATATGCAATTATTATATAAAGGTAAATTTAATTAATTTTATTTTGCTTGCAGTACTGCATTTTAATAACTAATTTTATTTACTACATACAATTGTTGACGTTTTCATAACATAACCTGAATCTTATTTTTTCTTCTTATTATTTTTTTGGACTATGGCCTTGACAATTATCCAGTAACCAGGACTAATATAATTGGCCAATATAATTAAAAGTGCGAATTTTAGTATAGAGCGTAGAAATAGGGGTCGCTTTGCCGAACTTGCACGGTCCCAATACTGGTATATACTAATTAGCGTTACCAGGTGTCCCGATTTGCGCGGGACGTCCCGATCTTCAGGGGTCTGGGGACGCGTACCGATTTGTACCTGATCGGGACACTAAATGTCCCGATTTTCACCCACGAAAACCAATTTCAGGTGGACTTGCTGTGAATTTTATAACTATGTTATAAAAACAAGGCACTCCTAAAAGCGGCAAAATCGAATGAAAAATATAATTTTAATAAAAAATAAATAATTTACTAAATATACGATTTTTTTTTTGTAATTTCGTCTGATTATTATTATTATTTAGGATTAAAATACAGATTATAGAATCACCTTGTAGTCCAATAAATGAACGGAAAATACGGCGATACCGTGTAATTTTTAGGATCAACTACGAATTGCATGAAAATTTGGACGACTTGTGCCGTTGGTTGCTTTTACTCAGGCGGTGACAGTCACCCCTAGTTGGGGGTGAAAAACCGCGCGTTTAAAATAAGTTCGGATATGGATAAATTGACTAATTCTAAGCAATTTCAGTTCTATAGAATTTTAACTTAGTTAATACTTTTCGAGTTATTTACGATTGAAAATGTTTATTTTTCGACAAAAAAATCACGTTTTCAGGGGATTTTCACAAATAAGTCAAAAAGTATTTGATCGAGAAAAATATTCTTAGCAAAAATGTAGCATAATATAAAAAAATGAAAAAAATTGTGAACTCGTAAAGTCTATAGACCCAGCAAAAGCAAAGTTGTAGCTCATGAAAAATACGTTCTTATTCGTCAAATTCCAAATCAAATATTTCAACGTGAAATAACCAAGAAATTAAGCACTTTTCGGGAAAAACCAATTAAAACTTTTTTAATAAAGCTTTATTTGATATTTTAAAAAAGTTTCTAGCATCAAAACTAAGCGAGTTATGCCCAAAATGAAGTTGACTCCTTTTTTTGGTAGGAGAATCGTGAAAATCTCCGCCTACTTAGCACCCCAAATGAAATTAATCGTTACCGCTTTACAAACAATTTACTTTACTTATGTTTTTTTTTACATGACTGAAAGGGCTTGAGCGAGTCACTAATCACGAGTGTATACAAAATATGAAAAGCCATATTTTAACCAATTTTTGTCTTACAGAAAAGCAAAATGAATCTATCATATTTATAAAATCAAAACCTACCTACTTTTTACTCCTTGAGATTTTTAGTATCCCTAATACTTGTTAAGTTATTTTGAAAAAAGGGCATTTTCCAATATTTTACGAAAATTTTTTTTTACTATAAAACCAATTTTTTTTTTAAAATAAGCACTTCCAACATGTAAACCTTACAGATCGTATAAACAATACACATATAAAGTAAATGGTAAAGCGGTAACGATTAATTTTATTTACGGTGCTAAATAGGGGGAGATTTTCACGATTTTTTTTTTTACCAAAAAAGGGTCCAACTTTATTTTGAGCGTAACTCGCTTAGTTTTAATGCTCGAGACTTTTATATAAAACAAAATTAACGATTTTTTAAACACTTTAAAAAATGTTAATAGGTTTTGCCCGAAAATTGCTTAATTTTTTGGTTACCTCAAGTTGAAAAATTCGATTTGGAATTTGACGAATAAGAACGTATTTTTGATGAGCTACAACTTTCCTTTTACTGGTTTCATAGACTTCTGAACCCCCTTCTGAACATAGGTGCTTTTTTAAAAGATTTTTGCTAAGAATATTTTTTTCGATAAAAATACTCGAAAAGTATTAACTTAGTTTAAAAATTATATTGAACAAAAGTTTTTTAGAGCTAGTCAGTTGATCCATTTTGGGACTTACTTTAAACGCGCGTTTTTTACCCCCGAGAAGGGGTAACTGTAACTGTCACCACCCAAGTAAAAGCAACCAACGGTACAAGTTCAACTTTGAAGTAGACAGTAAGTAGAACCTAAAACCAGATTTTCATGCAATTCAGAGTTGACTATGAAAAAATTACACTCCAAAACGGTCATTTACTGGGCTGTTGTTGTTTATTTGTCCCGATCTACAACCCTAAATCCCGATTTGTTTTTGCTTATGTACCGATTAAAAACAAATCGGACCTGGCAACACTAATACTAATATATATTTATCAATCAACGCATAAGAAGTCTATTTGTATATTGTATGCTATTCTTGTACATTATACATGCATTATACCATTGATTGAAATTGTACAAGAAATAAAAGCAAAAAAAGTATGGCAACGCTGCAAGCGGCAAACATTCAGCAGATGTCACATAGCAAATAAATAAGGTTAGGTCCAATTCATACTCCTACAACATGTCTAAATTATATATAATTATCTAAGCAAATGTGTGTGTGTTTATGTTTTATTGGCACTGGTTTAAGCAACCAACTGGCCAGTCAATGTGTTTTGAATTCTCTCTTTTACAAAATATATGCTTAGTTAAACAGTAAAACATCGATAGAACGGACCTCTATTTAACGGACAAAAAATCTGATCAAACGTAAAAAAATTTTGAATGCAAAAAATATGAAAAATCGAATTCTGGAAGAAAAATCAGTAAGGACAGGATCTCAGCACTGCTTTTTACTAACGCCGATGGATATCTTTGCCAACAATTAGAGGAGCATTGGCAAAACTCGTAAACCTAGAGTTGCCAAAGATATAATTCATCATCTGCCCGTTTCATATTATAGCTCTAATAAGGCATGGTTCACCACAGATATTTTCAGAAATTGGCTTTTTTAAAGAATTTGAACCTGCTGTTAGAAAATTTCAAGAGAAGAAACTGAAAATACATCCGAAAGAGGTTTATTGAATTTAGACAACGTTCCTGCTAATCCCCCTGAAACTATTCGATATTCGACAGACGGCAACTTTATAATAATTGTATGTTTTTACAAAAAATACATCGCTTTTTCAACCCATGGGTCAGTGAGTAATTTTTGCAACGAGTATATTGCAGAAAGTTCTTAGATGAAGTAAAAAAGTAAAAAATATTAAACAAAACTTGATTCCTTTTTTAACTTACAGATTTATACACTGTGTCTAAATACAGTATATTATATTTTCAAAAATAATTTTTGATTGATTTTAAACCTATTTTTATATAACGGACTTTCGGCTTTAACGGACATCCCGTCCCCCTAATTAGTCCGTTATATCGAGGTTTTACTGTACTAAGTTTTTTTTACTCTGTTTTTTTTTTATTTATTTTTAATACATTTTTTAACAAATTTTTTTTGTTATATTTTTTATTTTTTTTTATTTAGTTTTTTTTTCTTTTGTTTTTTATGTATTTTTTTGTATATTTTTTTACTACGCTAAGACCTAAACCCGATTCAACCTCGCGGAAGTTTAGATCTTCTTAGTAACTTTTTATTTTATTTAATTATTATTTTTTTATATTTTTTTTTTATTCTTTTTTTTTCAGAGCTTTAATTTTAAACAATTAACATGGTTGTATAAAATTTTATAAACATCTAGATTGTTTGATTGTAAAAGGTATATAAGATTAAAAGGAAATTGTACATTAACTTGAACTAGATTGGTATAGAAATTTGATATTTCAATAAAATGTAAAGGACATTCTACATTCTAACAGCATATGTTGTAGATCAGCTAGCTTTCCACATAAACATTCATCATTATCTACAAGTCCTATTTCTCTTTTGTAGACTAGAGTCAGACAGTGATTACTACTTATTCGACAAATAGTTTTGATAAAGCATCTAAACAAATAAAACCGCAGACTAAAAATTAAGCAGTTAAAAAAAGGTACAAATACTACAAATAATTATAAATAAGTAGTAATCAATTATTTTTATATATAAAATATAAACGTCAAAACAAAACAAAATGCGCTTGCGTCAACCACAATTCCGATAATCGAAATCTCATCTCGACAGAGTAAATGCTGTCGAAGTGATTTCTATCCACTATTACGATTGTAGAGATTCCGAGGGAGTTATGGAATACGGATTTGGACTATTTCTATTCGACTTGGCCACTTCTATTCGATTTTACTGACTTCTATCATCGAAATGAGTTACAGAATAGGCATGAATATTGCTGTAATATTATTGTTGCTAACAGGTAAGTTTTCATTGTATTCTGGGTGGACCAATCAAACTGTTTTTTTCTCAAAGTTCACAACACCCTGTGGAATATTCTAGCTTTTATAAAATACTAAAATTAAAACCCAACCATAGTTTTCTTAACATTCTGTTTTTTTATTCATTCACTTATGTTGGATAATAAAAAAGTTAGGTACTTTAACAACTAGCCTTGTTTTTCGTCAATATAGGTAGTTTTTAAATAAGTACAGCAAACTTTAAGGGGTAATTATTCTACATGAAAAGAGGGCGGTTTTTTTATAAACGTATGTCCGCAAATGCTTCGTTTCCGAGATAGGGGGTGTTGAAATTTTTCTTACAAACTGGCGATTTATTTATGGCTAAAACCGGTTATAATATGCAAATGAAATTTGGTGGGTTTTAAGAGGTAGTTATTGCGCATTTTTCGATATACAATTAGGAATTTAATATTCACCATTATTAATACAGTAGAACCCCGATTATCCGGGTGCGGATTATCTGTGCTGCGGATTATCCGTGCTATGATTTTCTATTACTCAAGTTGCGATTTTGAGGTTTTATCAAAATAGCGTCATCGTAGATCACTTGACGGAAACTCTGTATGACGAAAGAGAGACTCATAATGAAAGATTTATTTTATTCTGTTATTTTTTATGGTAGGTACGTATGTATGTGTATACGTACATATGTATTATACATAAGAAATACATGTTCGGATTATCCGTGCTTTTCAAAAAAAAATTCACCATTGGCATGCATATGGGTACTATGGCCCTTATGTGAGCCAATGGCTTGAATAAATTCTTAATAATTGTATGTCAAAGAATGCACAATAACTACCTCTTAAAACTCACCAAATTTCATTTGCATATCTCAACCCGTTTTAGGGCAATAAATAAATTATCAGTTTGTAAGAAAAATTTCAACACCCTCTATCTCAGAAACAAAAAAACAGAATGTTAAGAAAACATGAGGCTATAGTTGGGTTTTAATATCAGTATTTTATAAATGTTAGAATATTCTACAGGATTACGTGAACTTTAAGAAAAAATCACAGTTTGACTGGTACAGCCAGTATAGAATGACAATTTACCTGTCTAGCAACAATTTTTCTCATGAGGATCTTTCAGTGCGTCACAGTTTTTCAATTTCTATCTAACGCATTAAATTGCATGTGACAGAAAAAAACGCACGTCGGTGATTAAATTTCGTCGGTGACATTTATAACATTTATTCTAGTTGTCAATAGATGGCGCTATAATCGAAAAAAAAATTATTTACAAATTATATAATATATCTACGAATATTTTTATTCCTGGGTTTTTCGGTCTAAATAAATGAAACACTATTCTTGCTTAAACGTTTCGGCTATTTGCCATTTTCAATAAGCACTTTAATGATTATAACATTACACCTTTTACAATATATTTTCACATACACGTTCTATATTTTAATATTCACAAAAATGTATGCTTCATTCTCGAGATGTTAACGGAGAATGAAAGAATTAGCCCTGTTAGGCTAGGCTGGCACCATATATTAGACACTTCAAAACGTTCATTAGGTCGTAAATCAAGATTACGTATATTATAAAGGAGATCGAATTACACATAGGAAAAAAAAATTAGATTAACATTCACTATTTAGAGAAAAGAAAGAATATTTTGTAAGGGTGATTTGAGTTTGCGAACACAAAATATGAATACTGAAATGAGTTGTATTTTTTGTATTATTATAGAATTTAGACTCGGACGATAAAAAGGGGGTATAAATAAGTAATTATATTTATAATAGAAGTAATTGGCTCGTGAGAATAGTATCGGAGAATTTTGAAAATAAGCTGGATTGATATTGATATGAAACCAAGACGATCATGTAAAAAGGAAAACGAACAAACAAAATGAGATATTAAACATAATTGACATAAGGAACTGAGGTATCTGATCGACGTGAAAAATGATGTATGTATGCGTTGTAGACAATTATACAGGGACAGATAACGGACAGAAAAAACATATAACTATGTCGATGAGATATATCCTGGATAAACAAAATGGAACACTGGTATAATTGTAAGCTTTATTAAGTTGCTTATAGATAGTAGTATCAGAAAAGAAATGTGAATTTAGCCATGTTGACGGCCACCTTTTTGGTAAAGACAGCACTTGAAAAAATAAATAAATAAAAAATACTAAGAAAGACCGTATTTAAAATATCTGCCAATGGTGTGTTAACAAAATGTAATCAATTTATCAAATTATAATATATATTGGAGAGATCTTTAATATCAGTCTTATTATTGATGCAATTTTGATCTTTCTTTATATGAATCATCTCCAATATACATCTTTTATTATAATTATGTTCTTTTTCCAAAATCTGTACATTCTCAAAATCAAAGCTATGGTTATTTTCCACAGAATGTTTGGCTAAAGCTGTGGTGTTTATTTTGTTAGTTTGTACACTATGTTTGTGCGCAACTACCCTTCTATGTAGGTATTGGTGTGTTTGCCCAATGTATGTTGAATTGCAGTCTTTACAATTTATTTTATAAACAACATCCGACTGCTGATCTTTAGTAACCTTGGGTTTAAATTTTGAAAAGTATCTTCCGGATGTTTTGGATGACTTATGTTCAACATTTATGTCATATTTCGCAAACATTTTCGACATTTGTTCGGAAAATCCATTGATGTAGGGTAGGGATATGTAATGTTTGTTTGAACTGGTGACCTTACTATTATTGTTGTTAGGTATGGTTTGGGTTTGGTTTAGATTGTTGTTGGCATTCGACTGATTTTTGATAGTGTGGAATCTTTTTTTAATTAGAGGGTTGTAAAATTCTGGTGGATAATTATTTTGTTCTAAAATATCTGTAACTTTTTTCAGATTTTCGGAATGGTATTGTGGGTTAGATAGCTTGATTGCTCTGTCTGTAAGACTGAAAACAACACTTCGTTTGTGACCTATCGGTGCATTGGTATTAAAATTTAAATATCTTCCGGACCAGACATCTTTTGTGAACCAGTTTGTAGTTATCAGTCTGTTATTGTTGTTGTATTCTAAACTTAAATCAAGAAAATTAATTTTGTTGTTTATTTCTGATTCGTATGTAAATTGGATGTTGTTATGAAAACTATTGAACATTTGAAGGGTGTAAACTATATCTTCTTCCGGAATGCATAGTAAACAGTCATCAACATATCGTTTGTAGAAATGTATGTTGTATTTTAATTTAGCAATGACTGTTGTCTCCAAAATTTCCATGACTAAGTTTGCTATTGGTGCTGATATAGGTGAATCCATGGCCACTCCAGAAATCTGAGAATAGTATTCGTTTTCATGTTGAAAAAATGTAGAGCTAAGACAGAATTTTACACCTTCCAAAAATTCTTTAAGAGGAAGAGAAGTATGTGTTTGGATGTTACTCCATCTGGTTTTGACACATTCTAAAGCTATTTCAATTGGGATGTTAGTATATAGTGATTTTACATCGAAAGATAAAAGTTTGTGATTAATTGGTACATATTGTTTTGAAATAAAATTGTGAAAATCCCATGAGTCCTGTATATGATAATGAGTCTTACCGATTACATTTCCCAAAATGTCTGCAAAATATTTGGAGAGATTGTATGTTGGACTTCCAATGTTACTAATAATTGGGCGAAGAGTAATGTTGTTTTTATGCACTTTTGGTAGCCCATATATATATGAGGATGTGCCATTGTGAGATATTAATTTATTTTTCAATTTTATGTCCATGTATTTTTTATTATACCATCTGTTAATGAGTGAATTTAAACCTGTTTGTATCTTATTTGTAAGATTTACTTTTTCTTTCCTGTATACTGTTTCATCATTTAAAAGTAATTGAAGTTTGTTTAAATACTCAGATTTTAACATTATTACATACTCAGATTTTTGGAAGGTGTAAAATTCTGTCTTAGCTCTACATTTTTTCAACATGAAAACGAATACTATTCTCAGATTTCTGGAGTGGCCATGGGTTCACCTATATCAGCACCAATAGCAAACTTAGTCATGGAAATTTTGGAGACAACAGTCATTGCTAAATTAAAATACAACATACATTTCTACAAACGATATGTTGATGACTGTTTACTATGCATTCCGGAAGAAGATATAGTTTACACCCTTCAAATGTTCAATAGTTTTCATAACAACATCCAATTTACATACGAATCAGAAATAAACAACAAAATTAATTTTCTTGATTTAAGTTTAGAATACAACAACAATAACAGACTGATAACTACAAACTGGTTCACAAAAGATGTCTGGTCCGGAAGATATTTAAATTTTAATACCAATGCACCGATAGGTCACAAACGAAGTGTTGTTTTCAGTCTTACAGACAGAGCAATCAAGCTATCTAACCCACAATACCATTCCGAAAATCTGAAAAAAGTTACAGATATTTTAGAACAAAATAATTATCCACCAGAATTTTACAACCCTCTAATTAAAAAAAGATTCCACACTATCAAAAATCAGTCGAATGCCAACAACAATCTAAACCAAACCCAAACCATACCTAACAACAATAATAGTAAGGTCACCAGTTCAAACAAACATTACATATCCCTACCCTACATCAATGGATTTTCCGAACAAATGTCGAAAATGTTTGCAAAATATGACATAAATGTTGGACATAAGTCATCCAAAACATCCGGAAGATACTTTTCAAAATTTAAACCCAAGGTTACTAAAGATCAGCAGTCGGATGTTGTTTATAAAATAAATTGTAAAGACTGCAATTCAACATACATTGGGCAAACACACCAATACCTACATAGAAGGGTAGTTGCGCACAAACATAGTGTACAAACTAACAAAATAAACACCACAGCTTTAGCCAAACATTCTGTGGAAAATAACCATAGCTTTGATTTTGAGAATGTACAGATTTTGGAAAAAGAACATAATTATAATAAAAGATGTATATTGGAGATGATTCATATAAAGAAAGATCAAAATTGCATCAATAATAAGACTGATATTAAAGATCTCTCCAATATATATTATAATTTGATAAATTGATTACATTTTGTTAACACACCATTGGCAGATATTTTAAATACGGTCTTTCTTAGTATTTTTTATTTATTTATTTTTTCAAGTGCTGTCTTTACCAAAAAGGTGGCCGTCAACATGGCTAAATTCACATTTCTTTTCTGATACTACTATCTATAAGCAACTCAATAAAGCTTACAATTATACCAGTGTTCCATTTTGTTTATCCAGGAATCTCATCGATATAGTTATATGTTTTTTCTGTCAGTTATCTGTCCCTGTATAATTGTCTACAACGCATACATAGGTACATCATTTTTCACGTCGATCATATACCTCAGTTCCTTATGTCAATTATGTTTAATATCTCATTTTGTTTGTTCGTTTTCCTTTTTACATGATCGTCTTGGTTTCATATCAATATCAATCCAGCTTATTTTCAAAATTCTCCGATACTATTCTCACGAGCCAATTACTTCTATTATAAATATAATTACTTATTTATACCCCCTTTTTTATCGTCCGAGTCTAAATTCTATAATAATATAAAAAATACAACTCATTTCAGTATTCATATTTTGTGTTCGCAAACTCAAATCACCCTTACAAAATATTCTTTCTTTTCTCTAAATAGTGAATGTTAATCTAATTTTTTTTTCCTATGTGTAATTCGATCTCCTTTATAATATACGTAATCTTGATTTACGACCTAATGAACGTTTTGAAGTGTCTAACATATGGTGCCAGCCTAGCCTGACAGGGCTAATTCTTTCATTCTCCGTTAACATCTCGAGAATGAAGCATACATTTTTGTGAATATTAAAATATAGAACGTGTATGTGAAAATATATTGTAAAAAGTGTAATGTTATAATCATTAAAGTGCTTATTGAAAATGGCAAATAGCCGAAACGTTTAAGCAAGAATAGTGTTTCATTTATTTAGACCGAAAAACCCAGAAATAAAAATATTTCTATTTAAAAATTCACGGTCAGGAAATAACAAACTATTATCTACGAATATAATCTGTACAATTTATAAGACTATACAAATCAAGGAAAATACCATTTTATAAATGCAATAAACACAATTAATTTGATTTTATGCCAAATTGCAAATAAAATATGACAACTGTCAGATTTAACTAAATATCATGTCACTAAAATGTATATTATCACGGACTTACCTTTTTTTCTATCATTTGTGACGCACTGAAAAATGCTCATGAAAAGAAGCATATTACAGCAATATTGTTAAAGAATAGGGCTATGCTATAACATAAGTTAAAAAAATAGCTTAAATCGGACAATAGGTTTAGGAAATTCGAAACATTAAACATGACCAATTTTTAAGGTGATGCGTTAATTTCTTGGAAAGGTGTATATTTACTTTATTATGACTGTCATATTTAATTTGAAAGGCTATTTGCTGTAGTGAGTTATATATGAAAGATTTTTCTATGCAGAAACAAAAACAAAAAGAATATATCGTCGGTATACTGCGAAAACCAGGTAAATGACAAATTTTAAAATATTGAGTTAAGTATACCAAAATTCTCAGTTTTTTACGGTCTACATACAGGTAAAACCCAGTAAATGATACGACTTACCATTCAGCAGATAATTTGTGTGATAAACAAATAAGTTACACATAACCAACTTTTCATTTTCAAGTAAAACAATATATCGCTACTTACTTCCACAAAATTAAAGGTCTGTTGCATGTAAAACCAAGTAAGCGCACATATATTATTTTGCCGGACAACAATATATTTCTACTGCTGTATACCATATTCAGTAAAAAGGTGATAAATGTCTTTAATACATTTTACATGTATATTTTATTAAAATTTGTCATTCATATCGACTGGTAAAATCGATAGTATCGACTATGTTTCTTTGAATGTTCAAGAGGTTCAGGTATGTGAGAAGTTTTCTTGTAAGACACTTTGTATATCAGCGTCGCTAATGCAAGATGTTGTAAGAAAAATTGATATTCTATGTTGTTATTCAGATACGGGCAAAAGAGGCAAGCATATACTGCCAAATAAAACAAGCAATGAAAACCGAAAAATTGTAAAGGCTCATATTGAGTCTTTTCCAACCATGGTCCCACATTATATTCGCCAAAGTTCGAAGCGTAGATATTTGGACAAACATTTGAGTATAAGGAAAATGTATCAACTTTCTTTATATAAATGATTGTCAGCTGAAGAAACCGGAAGGTATTAGCGAAATTACATGCCGAAGAATATTTTCTAACGACTATAATTTAAGCTTTTTTGTCCTAATAGGATCAATGTTTAGTTCGTAATAAATAATATTTATTAGCCCTATCATATTATGATATGGCTAATCCTCCGGATTTAGAAAACAGTTACAGACAACATCAGAAAAAAAAAAGAAGTATGGAATCTCGAAAAACGAAATGATAAGAAAAGCTCTAATCAACAACGGAATTTTGTTTCAATCACCTTCGATCTACAGGCTATACTACAGATTCCAGATTAACTGGACAATTCCTATATTCTCCCCGAAAATTATGGGTCTACAATTTGTGTGAAAATGAAGCCGCATTACCAAATTAATGTAGCTTACCGTTTTGCCTGGTCAGAAATTAACGGTAGACGAGGAAGTTCTGAAATAGAAAGCATTATACTCGACTACTTATCAAAATGTGTCCCAGAATATGTAAGCAAGTGAAATAAGTGTATTTTCTTACAACTGCGGAGGACAGTATCGTAACATAAATTTTTAGAGTCGGGACATTCTTGTATGGAAGTTGACTCTATACATAGCAGCATCTAAACCGCTAGAAATCAGGTCTCTCTATATAGTATGCCAGATTACTTGTCTGTTTTCTCAAAATGCAAGGGAAACTAAAAATGTCAAGGTCAGTGATAAAAAAGTATGTATAGAACCATAAAAGTGTGAAGATTTTAAATAGGTACTACGACAAAAAATTGTCACACACTCTAATTAAAAACCGAACAAAAGACCAAAACGGCGAAAAAATAATGTGGTTAAAGATAAAAAGATGAGATTCGTGAAAGAAGGGACAAACAGAATCCATTTCAATTATGACGCGTCGCCCAGCTTCATTTCCTTATTGATACTCAACAAGAAAAAAGCAAGCTGGATTATCAACTAACATAAGCATGCTTATGTTAGTCGATAAAAACTTAAGCAACTTTATGATAGAACTTCGCCAACTAGCATAGCAAAAAACAGAGATTTGTTACAGCTATTTGATAAGGAAGTGATACCGGAGGAATATAACAGGTGGTATCGTATTTTACGATGCCAATGGCATCTTGTCAGATCCTGCTTTCAGTGACTAATCTGACGAGTAATACGCATAGTAATATTATTTTCTTGTATCTATAACACGTTCAAAATAAATTTGTTTTTTCTATAAAACTGCCTATCATTTATGTAAATAATATCCATATACAGTAGAACCCCGGTTAACCGAAATAAAGGGGGGAGAGCCGTTTCGGATAACCAATTTTTCGGTTTAGCCGTCATATGCTAAAATTAGCCTAATAACACGGCGTATAGGGAAAATTAATTTACAAACAATGTCTATATATACTGTAGTATCTACAGTACAGTAATACAGTATTTTATTACAGCTATACAAAATATTTAAAATACAATAATGGATTGGTGAATACATACATAGTAGGCTACTAGAGTATGTACTGTATAAACTGAACAACTTAAGTTACTACAGCATTGTACTGTACATTACTTAATACAGAAATCAGTAATTTTTGTTTGTTTTTTCGTAAGTCCTTCACATCGTTTTCGAGCGGCAATGTTCCGCCATCTTTTAATTAGAAGGACGTCAGTAGGAGTATTACAAACACTTTTAAATATTTACGTTCCGGTTGACCCGGGTTCCGGTTAACCCGATTTCGGTTGACCGGGGTTCTACTGTAACTACAAACAGCTCTGAATAAAATGTTCAGGGAAAACCAGTTAAATGTTATAATTATCGACTAATCCCTTAAAACCATTGCTATTAACTGTTAAAGCCTCATATTCCGATCACAAAACTACAAAATATTATATTTGGTTTATTATATTTGTTATAAATGTGTTATTTTAAGAGTAACTGATTAATTTAGATTTACAGGTAAAACCCGGTAAGTGACCGCATCTCCATCTTAAATTTAGGTTTAATCAGCTAGGTGTCTTAACTTTTTCAAACTAATGATAGAATATCATTTCTGATATATGCATCTTTCACTGGAATACCGAATAACAAACACAAGTTGTCCTCTTAATTCAAAATAAAACACTAAACTTTAAAAACGTTTTTTCTCGGTTTCGGTATTTCGGCATTTACCTGGTTTTCGCAGTATACCGACGATATCACATTTTTCACTATGTCAAGTTAAATATAACTTCAAATTTCCCATAGCACATGTTTATAGTCCAGAGAAATAAGATTTTTCTCGTGACACATCCCCCTCCAGGCCGAAACCAAATGTTTTGAGTAGTATGGACATCTATATTAATAATCTATTGTTTCCTGCAGCCGATTTTGGTGATATACACAGTTATAAACAAATAAAGATCAAAAAACGTTAAATTTTCGCTTTTTTCGTCTATTACCAAAAAGTTAAGCATTTTAAACAAATGTGAGAGTAAGAAACTCATAAATCGTATAAAAAACTTCAATATGGCGTTCTCTGAATATGTCTATCCTTATTGGTTACTTAGAAAATTGCAAAATAAATAATAAATTTTCAGTTTTTATAAATATTCATAAATTATGTAAAAATTAACTTAGAACCTTCTTATTACATGGAATGCTGAGATTTCTGGTGCTTAAATCATACCCTAAATTTTAAAGCAATTAGTCAAATAGTTTAAAAGTTATTTAATTTGTTTATCCCAAATTAATTTTTTTTGCAACACTATAAGTCAGAAAATGATGAAGTTACAGTAATACTTTGGATAGTTTATGAAAGAAGAAGATTGACACTATTAATATAATTAAAAAAGAATGATAAAAAATAATTCTAAATGTTGCAAAATTATTTTGCAAGAACATGTCGATTTTTTGCTTACTTATAAACAATGAGAATAACTTTTTAACCATTACCCGTAGAAAAATTATTTTTTCATATTTAGAAAGACTGAATTTTTATACACATTTAAAAAGAAAAACAATTGTCCTAGGGGACGAAGTTACCCCCCCCCCCCATTTTTTTAATTCGCATGTTCTTGCAAAATAATTTTGCCATATTTAGAATTATTTTTTATCATTCGTTTTTAATTAAATTAATAGTGTAAATCTTCTTCTTTCATAAACTATCCAAAGTATTACTGTAACTTCATTATTTTCTGACTTATAGTGTTGCAAAAAAAAATTAATTTGGGATAAACAAATTAAATAACTTTTAAACTGTTTGACTAATTGCTTTGAAATGCAGGGTATGATTTAAGCACCAGAAATCTCAGCATTCCGTGTAATAAGAAGGTTTTAAGTTAATTTTTACATAAGTTAAGAATATTTATAAAAACTCAAAATTTATTATTTATTTTACAATTTTCTAAGCAACCAATAAGGATAGATATATTCAGAGAACGCTATATTGAAGTTTTTTATACAATTTATGAGTTTCTTACTCTCAAATTTGTTTAAAATGCTTAATTTTTTGGTAATAGACGAAAAAAGCGAAAATTTATCGTTTTTTGATCTTTATTTGTTTATAACTATGTATATCATCAAAATCGGCTGCAGGAAACATATAGGTTATTATTATAGATGTCCATACTACTCAAAAAATTTGGTTTCGGCCTGGAGGGGTTGTGTCACCAACAGGATATTTTTTTCCCTTATTTCTCTGAACTATTATGTCATTTTTAAATTTCCTATAAACATAATATGTCTAAAATATGATTTTTACACATTTTTTAATTTCCACTTTTAGGCTCTAGTGGTTCTACCTCAACCATTTGCAGACACGACTGCATAATGCAGACACTTACAAAGGGAAATGACTGTCTGCATTGCAAGCATGCATGCGAATGGGTTAATCATGCATAATATAAACAATAGAAGCAAAGAATACAGCACCCAACAAGAAGCGAAAGGATCGACTATTTCAGGATCCAAATTTCTTTGCGCATGTGTGATTCATCCGCCATTTTTCTAGTGTATTATGTGTAAATACTATTTCTCAACGTAACGACAACGACAAATATGACTGTTTGTTGAACCTAACAAAAAATGTAAATGTATTTGTAAAATTTTCGTGTTGTTTGGTCTTTTCTAATTGTAGACAAAAGGATAATACTATTAAACATATATATTGTTAAAATAAACCGTCATTGTGATGGCTCCACGCAAAGGTACATTTTATTGTATAATTTCGTACTGGGATGCCCCATTAGATCGTGAAATTATCGTTAACAAATAATCCTCTTTTTAATACCGAGAAATCCTAGCAGGTATAAACGATCGTAGGGTAATGAGAGAAGTTTCTTTTAAACATCCATGTGATTCAATTCCATATACCATATACGTACCTATCTATTAAAATTATTTATTCCCAGATTTTTAATAAAGAATAAAAACAATTTAAACATAGCCATTCAGTGTTTTATTTAATTTGTAATATTTGTTTTCAGTAAGCAAAAATTTGCTTTCTCAGACCATTATTTGTCTTAGCAACCAATTTAAAATATGTTTTCGTTATCGTACATTTGAAATCTAACAATATTTAGTGTAGGGTTCTAGAAATAAAAGTCTTTTTGAATTTATGTAAGGCAGGTCCACAACATCAATTTTTATTTTAAGACAGCTGATGGAAAGCTTATGAGTGGAAGAGAAAGACTTGCACATAGTGTTTATTAATCTTGAGAAGGCATGTGACAAAGTTACCAGAAAACTATTGGTATCTACTAAGTAGGAAAGGAGTCCCGACTGAATATGTGAGAGTGGTGCAAGAGATGTATGAGATGGTAACAATTATGAGAGAGCGAATGCAGGTGAAACTGGAAAATTTTGTGTAAAAGCAGAGCTATTAGGGTTTCGTGTTAAACCCATAGTTATTCTCATTCATGCTGGGTCAGACTGCCTGAACCTCATGAAGCTGAACTTCAAAGGGAGATCTTTGGTTGTAGCAGATAATGTTGTGTTGGTAAGAAAGTCTGAGAGAGAAGTGGAGGCAAAACTAGATCAGTGGTGACAGGCGCTTGAAGAAAAAGTATTAGAATTAAGTAGGACAAAAACAGAATATTCTTTTAAAGATGGTATTCCAAATCTGCATAGAGTAGTTAGCCTGGATAAATAAAACTCATATAAGATGTTAGTTTTATGTATGCAGGATTGATTTCACTGACCAATGGGGATACAAGTAATAAAATTAGAGCCGAATGGATGAAATAGAAAGAGGTAAGTGAAATACTGTGTGATAGAAAGGTACCAATAAAACTCAAAGGTAAGTTCTAACGGAATGCAAGACCAGATGTGATATATGGTACTGAATGTTGGGAAGTAAAACAGGAATGAACAGAGGTTGTATATTGCTTAAATGCGAATGCTTCGTTAGCTGAGTGAAATAACTAGAAAAGATAATGTTAGGAATGAGTATATTAAGAGAAAATTATTTGTGGATCCTATTGGAAACAAAATAAGAAACAAGTTAAGGTGGCTAGATGGAAGATGTGATGGGCTAATGTGATATATCCAGGCGAATTGAATTTGGTTTAGTACAACCAGGAGTTCTAGAAACCTCAGATGCACAGAAATAAATTGAAGATGAATAAAGTCATTCTAGCCTCAGCCACAGAGTTTCCTCGTACAGCGAAAATATCGTGGTGTTGGAGGTCAATAGATATTGAAAGAAATTCCTCAAAAGTAAACAAAAAAGTCATCAACATAAGACAAAGTTAAAAGAAATTTCGAAAGTATAATTCTGTACTTAGGTATAAGTAAAAAGGTCTTGAGTCAAAAATATCTATTTTGACAAGTTTTTTAATACGACAAAAAAAGTAATAGAAATTTTCATCTCTATTTTGAAATTAACTATTAAATTCAACTAAGCATTAAAAATTCATCACATTTCATCAGTTTTTTAATGTACAAAACTTAGTCAAAATCGATATTTTTAACTTAAGACCTTTTTACTTATCAGTACAAAATTGATATATGGGTTATATTAAATTTTACAGAAAAAAATACAATTCATATAAAACAGATTAACTTAAAAAACACTAATGTAAAATTTAAAAACTAAAATCTACAAAAAACACTATAGTTTTAATTATTACTCTGTTTCTCAGTGTAACCAAAAATTAACTAATGTTTTTAGCGAATTTCTCATTACTTTTCTTAGTGTAACAATACGTGGCAATCCGATCATTCTACAAGGGTTATTTCTGTCCCCTGAATATCAAAGGAGCCGACAATAGCTTTCGCTTCTTGTTGGGTGCTGTATTCTTTGATAGAAGTAAATACGCCACTTATAGGTAGTTTCCAAAATAATTATACCTGCATAAAGCTGTCCTAATCTCTTCAATTTACTTTTAGATTCAATTCTCAAAGGACATCCTCCTTCAATGTCATCATTATCACTGAGTGCTTCAGCAATCTCTACTTCGACTCTGACCTTTTCTGAAGCAGTTAGTTTAATTTCCATGTTAAAATCATCCTGTTGAATATTTAGAGTCTTTAACTGATTTTTAGGAGAAGCTGGCATATCTGATGAAACCCTAGTTCTAGAATTTTGTCTCGTAAATTTGGGAAGATTGCCTTCAGACTTGTTTTCTTTAGATTGAGCTTCTAAGTTTTTTGTACAGACATTAACACTGATATTAGAATCTAAAATATTGACATTGTTTATAACAAGACATAAATTAAAACTTTGAGGAGCAAAAATTAAAAGTTCTAATACAGTATGAACTAAACATTACCTGAAAGTGATTCTTTTCGTCCCTTTTGAGGTTCTGAAGACAAACAGTTAGCATCCTTAAGAGGTATTCTATCTGTACCTCCGTAGCTTTCTAATAACTTTTGTCTTTCCCTCGCCCTGTTCAAAATACTCTAAAATAAGTACGTTAATATTTTGAAAATTCATTAGTTTTGCATATTATTATTATTTACCTCTGTAAATGCGTCCATTTTTGGGCTTAACAACACACAAATATGGATGGAGTGAATAATATAATACTACAACTTGTTTTAGAGAACTGCTAACATTGAAACAACAATATAAACCTAAAAGTAATATTAATAATTGAATAATTGTTTAACAAATTATCATAAATTCGTTATAAAATATAAAACATTCTTACAATAAACGTACTTTTCAAACGGTTTTTAATTGAACATGGAACATCTAAGTTTGACAGCTAAGTATGCTGTCAGCTGTCATTGTATAAAATAATAATCTAAAGCCGCAGTCTCTCTTAGGCGATTGTCGCATGCGTTTGACGCAAGCAGCAGTCGCAAGCGATGTTCTGTGCACTCCTCAAATGTAAACTTTATGCGGCCGGTCTGTCTTGTGCGTCCGACGCGAGGAATCGCATGCGCCTGCTGCATCGACTGGTGATGATAGCAGTGCTTTGCAGTGACTGCATGCGTCCATTTCATAAAACAACAAAAAATTTGACATAGAATTTAAAAGTTTGTTGTTTATTGTTTATCAACTTATGATAATGAGGTTCGAGGTTAAGAAGCTTTGTTAATTAATATTTTAATAATACGTAATTCCAGATATAAATAAGCAATATGCTGTTGTTTTCATAATTGCACAGAGAATAAACATTTTGCACTTTAATGTGACACCAAGTTTTTCTTCTGGTGTTATCACTCTCTTTACCATTCTTGTAGGAGATTTCGTTATGTCTTCCTTAATAGCACATAACAAGAAATTAATGGAACTGGTTCTTCGTCACGCGAAAGAAACTATGAAACTTGGTCTCATTATCAACCATATATTTACTTATTAAATTGGTTTGGTATCCTTCTTCAACCCTATTCACATACATTTCATCAGTTTTACTCTTTTTTGGTTTACCTTCATATGAGAGCATCATTTTTAAAAGGTTCTCTTCCAATTCTTGCTCTTTTAATATGTGAAGATAAACCTGTCTCTGTAGATACCCCATTATTATTATCACTAAATTAATTACTACTTACTATTACCGTTGATTGATAAATATAGAGGGGTATATTCATCCAGTATATTCATCAATAAGCGTTATTACTATTACTACTACCTACTAATTATAAATTACTAAATATTACTATTATTATAAATGACTAATGAATATTATTAATTACTAAGGATTACTATTATTATAAATTACTAAATATTCCTATTATTATTAATTACTAAGTATTACTATAATTATAAATTATTAAAAATAGTATTATAAATTACTATGATTTTACTGTTATCGGTGCTATCCTTTATCAGATAATATATAACATAACCTTTAACCTATTATTTTTAAAATTCCCGCTTTTCATCAGCTGTTCTATCTGATGCGTCTAAACGCACAAGAGAGACCACCCCAACCACTGCGTTAATTGCTTGCGACTACTGCTTGCGTCGAACGCATGCGACAATCGCATAAGAGAGACTGCGCCTTAATCTATCAACTAAAGATCAACTAAACGTGACTAAACGGCTGAACCACAGGGGAGTACGTAAAAGCAGTGGCGCATTCAGGGGGTTTGGGGGTTAAACCCGCCCCGAAGAAAATTCTAGGTGGGCTATTAGCTATTACATAAAAGAAAGTTAAAGCCCTAATAACAAATTGTTTTCTGATATTCTCCTATTGGCGATGTCATAGCCACCTTGTTAAGTAAAGGTGGCTATGGCGATGTCAAGTCACAATGACGACCTCTCATGGATTTCGGCGGAACTAAAATTGAGGCCTTTTTCTTTTTATTGCCCTGCTATAATGGGGGTTTTTAATGTCAAATCGTTGTTAAAATCGTTGTCAGTATTTTCGAAAATAAATAAAGTGAAAAATTTAGTAGTCCCATCGATTAATCTACCAGCATCAATAGAATCAAAAAGAACGTGTTCATCCTAAATGTACTCCAAATATTCTGCAACACAACATACAAATAAGAACACTTTTGATAAAAGGTTTGTAAGCTTTTAATCAAATCAGTACGACTAACTTCACGCTTAACTTTGATACGAGAATTATAAAAGAAAAAATATGCATTGAAATCGAGATCCCGTAATTTTTTGAACGTTATAAAGTGAGTGCAAAGACATACATATTTCTTTTTTTGTAATTAGGGATTCCAATGAACTGTCAGTGGTGGCTGGTGGATGGCTAAACTGACATGGCCATAGA
This sequence comes from Diabrotica virgifera virgifera, assembly GCF_917563875.1. Classification (NCBI taxonomy): domain Eukaryota; kingdom Metazoa; phylum Arthropoda; class Insecta; order Coleoptera; family Chrysomelidae; genus Diabrotica; species Diabrotica virgifera. Next base: position 67,256,337 of record NC_065445.1, on the reverse strand, counting down.
CATAGTTAAGGGGGTGGTCATGGCGTATCTAATGTTTACCTTGAATATTGACAAATTTGTAAAGAATATCCTGTTTGGTTTTGTTTTTTTGTTAATTGTGTAGCGAAATTTGTGAAATTGTGATAGCAAATTAAATATGAAGTGGTTTAAACATTGGATACGCCTATGGATGATAGTTTCGCCATCCAGCAGCCATATTATATCACGTGATTTGGAATGCCTAATTACAGCTTCAATTTACCGTACACTTCTCGTAGACTCTGCCGATAAGGTAGAGTCGTGTTGGGGAAACCTGGCATGCCCAAAAAGGGGTTAAAGGCCTCAATTTTAGTTCCGCCGAAATCCAAGAGAGGTCGTCATTGTGACTTAACATCGCCAAATTATTGTTCGTCCAAGGTTCGTCCCGTGGGTTCGTCCGCTTTAACGGACTTAGGAGGGGGGAGGTATAGTTAATTCTGCGTTTTTTTTTGCATAATTTTAAAACGTTTTCCCTTGAAAGTGGTGGGTTTAAATTAAATGGATAAAAGGATATCTTAAAGAACAACACTTGAAGATTATTCAGTTAAATTTTTATTGAAAAATATTAAAAAATGAAGCAGTGGCGTCATTTTTAAGTAGACGATCCAAAAAAGAAGATGATTTGCGGTGTACACTATATCTTCGGACAGAATCATTTGAAACATATAAACCAAAAAGATTATTTTTAAGAGTTTCTTGAGGTAGTGACGTCGAGTTTTTATGATTAGATATATTGATTTTTAAATTCATGGTATAACTTTAAAGTGAAACAATCGAAAAAAACAAAAAAAGTGTGTTTGGTAAAGAGAAAAAATGGTAATATAAACAAAAAAATTGTTAAAATAAGCAAAAACTCGACGTCACTACCTAGTAAAATATCTAAAAAAGAAGTGTGCAAAATTTCAGAAAGATCGGTGCATTACTTTTTGAGTTATGATGTACACAGCCTCAAAAAAACATGTTTTTCAGAAAACGTGTTTAAAAAAAATGTAGTTTTGTCAATAATACTAAGAAAATTTTTGTATATATCCATATACTCCATTAAAATGTTACATTTTTAAGCCATACCTTGCATTTGTTAGAGGAGTCAATTTTATTTCTTTAATGTGTAGGGGGGATCAGTATGAAGCTTAAGTTCAAGTTTTTGGGGTCACCACCCTTGTCCCTCGGCCGCCATCTTGGAAATGGGGTGCAAAGGGGTTTCGCGCTATATCTCGTAAACTATCAACCCTACGGAAAATATAGTTCAACATAAAATGTAGCAAATTAAATTTTCTACAATTTTGTTTCTATTACTTTTTATCGTCAAGTGACCAACAAAAAAAAATATAAACAAAAATATGTAAAAATTTTTTTAACAAGTTTCCTTTTGGAGGTTATAAGTTTTTTTCAGTTCATTTCAAAAATAAAATAACATAGCAATTTTGTAGAGGGTTTTTCAGCGAACAATTTCCACTATAAAGTTGTTTAATTCTATTTATTTATATAGGTTTTACAGCGCTCCAAACTTGACCAGATTCTCGAATGCACATAGGGATACAATAAAAAAAAGTTAGGCTTACTTTTCTATTTATACATATTTTTTATTCATACAATTTATTATGATTTTAACATTCCTATACTATTATTAATCTGTTTTTGACGTTTCTCCCCACTATAAAACTTATAACCCTAAGCATATATAGAAAAGGCCCAAGAAGTTGTTTGCCGGTTCAGAAGAAGAATGACGCAACCGCAAAATGCAAAATTCTTAAGAAGAGCAAAAAACGAATTTTTGATATCAAAATCATAAAGTATTATCAAAATATTAGCCATTCGTGGTCAGGATCTCGAGATACAAGCGTTTTTTGGGGTGTGCCGCTTGTCTATATGCAGTAACATAACTTTTTTCCTATTGTATATTTTGACTTAAGATTTTCCCAAAAACTTCTTCATGCATTATATTTTATTGTTGTGTTGGTTAAAATTATAAACTAAAAAATTTGTCGCTCAACTTTTTTAAGTAAACTTGAAACTGACGAAATATGATGACAAAATGTTTAAAAACTATAACAACTTCTTTTTTAATGTGTTTAAACATTTTGGACAAACTCCATTGTTATTTACATACTTCAAAGATGACACAGTAAAATTTTCAAAAGGAAATCTTTACAGCGACCAAGGCTACAGCGAGGTAAATTTTAAAAATCATCAAAACTGATTTTCGGCATTTTTGTATGAAATTTGATTTTTGAACATGCTCCACCAAATCTAGATAAAAATAAACTTCATATTCGGATTCAGCGACCTCGAAAACATAAAAATAGACCAAAATTGGTCATTCACCTTAAATTTGATTTTCGCGGTCGGCATAGCGATTGCTGCCGCTCGACTAATATATAGACAGAAAAGTATTTTTTTATTGTATTCCTATGAGAATTCGAGAATCTGGTGAAGATTGGAGCGCTGTAAAACCTAGATAATAAATAAAATTAAACAACTTTATAGTGAAAATTATTCATTGAAAAATCCTCTACAAAATCGCTATGATGTTATTTTATTGTGAAATGAACGGAAAAAAAGTTATAACCTCCAAAAGGAAACTTCTTACAGAATTTTCTCATATTTTTGTGTATAACTTTTTTGTTGGTCACTTGACGATAAAAGGTAATATATATAAAATTGTAGAAAATTTAATTTGCTACATTTTATGTATAATGAAATTTTCTGTAGGATTGCCAGTTTAGGAGATACAGCGCGAGAGCCCTTTGCACCCCTTTTTCCAATATGGCGGCCGGGGGACAAGGGTGGCGACCCCAAAAACTTGAACTTAACCTTCTACTGAACCCCCCTACACATTAAAAAAAATAAGATTGACTCCTCTAAGAAATGCAACCTAAATTTAACATTTTAATGGATTAATACCTCCATCAATTTTGCTCGGATAAACTTGAAATTTTAATGGTATACTCTTGAAAATATTTACAATCGAATGAGCCAATAAAAAAATCGAAAAAAATAATCAAAAATACTAACCCCCCCTCTTATTTTGTTTGAAAATGAATCGTGACGCATGGGAAAAGTTATAATATAGCGGACGAATAATATCTTCAATGGTAGGGGAGCCCAAGCGGGGATTTTTGCAGTTACTAGAGCGCGTCAGAAAATTTCATGGTGAGAAACCTTGTACCCTGTAAATGTACCCCTACCATTATATATGAACTCTTAATACAGGGGAGTTCGTTAAAGGGGACCCCAAAAAAAATCTATCCTTAGAAAAACTCGAAATCGAGGCAAAGTGTATGAAGTGTATATTTAAAAAATCTGACGATTTGAGCGGGGCGTAATAGGAAATGGGTGAGTCACAAAATTTCACAAAAAAGCGAATATTTCGCAAAATGAACATCAGATTGAAGAACTGAAAAATACGCGTTCAATATTTTTCAAAAATCTATCAAAAATACTACCAACCACGATCCCCTACGGAGATGAGTGGGGGTAACTTTAAAATTCTAAATAAGAAGTCGGCAATATTTCGCGAAATGAACATCAGATCAAAAAACTGAAAAATACGTGTGCAATATTTTTTAAAAATTTATTGAATGACATCAAACATGACCACCCACGGAGATGGGGTAGGGGTTAATTTTAAAGGATTTAATTTTTAAATAAGAGCCCCCATTTTTTATTGCAGATTTGGAATCCTTAGGTAAAAAAATAAGATAACTTTTATTCGAGACATTTTTTCGAATTATGGATAGATGGCGCTATAATCGGAAAAAACGATTATTGGAAATGGAAAATAAATAAAAAATGGAAAGTCCCCACTAAAATGGAAAAGTTAACTTAACTTTTTTTGATATTATAAGACCTAATCTTCACAACCCAATAGGTCCCATAACGCTCGAGTAACTAGCATACTTGCCTCCCATACTAATGAATATAATTTTTAATGTAAATAGAATAATGATAAATAACCGGGGTCGTGTTCTAATCTGTGGTTATTGTTTCAGGTAATCTAGATCAATCTTGAGTAAATCCAAAAAGTGATGCTACAAAATAGTGCATTTTTCATTAAGTTGCATTTAAATTCTAATTGAGCTGTAAATATCATAAAAATTCATATATCAATCTATCGTACATAGACATTCTCTATCTGCAATTCTGTATTTATTTATAAACTAAACAACGATCAAGAATAAAAATTGTAAACAGAAATAACAGATGAAAATTTGAATTCAACCAATGTAAGCGCGACTTCGTCTGTTTGTCGAGTCCTTAGTGTATTCATAGATGGCGCAGTGCGGTAAGAAATAAATAAAGATATTGGTCGCCATTGTTGTTGGATATAGAATTTAGAATTTGAATTGTTTACAAAATGCACTGTGTGGTTCCAAACTGCTCAAATAGAACTGAAAAAGGTGTTCGGCTTTTTATGTTTCCTCAAGGGGATAATAATGAAGAACGAAGACAACAGTGGATTCGCAATGTTGATAGGACAGACTTGCCACAAAAACCATTTCTTTGTGAGGTAAAATAAATAAAGATTCAGTTATTTCAATACAAAAATATAGTTTGAATCAATTCCAAGTAATATGTTACCCTTTACTTTTATTATAGGTACACTTTGAAAATGACCAGTTTGAAAATAACAGACAAGACCAGAGAAGACTCTTAAAACCTGATGCTGTTCCAACTATATTTCCACATAAATCTAAGATGCTTGCTGAATCTGACCAAAACGAATCAAATGATGATTCTGAATCACAAGGAGAAATTAGAAGGTCTTCAAGTATGTGTTTAAACTTCTATTATGCATTTGTTTTGGTCTATTTATCCATTACAAGAAAAAATAAAATAAATTTTCATAATGTAGCTAGAGTAGGCATAAACAGGTGGTTTGGAAATTTATTTCTATGTACTTAGTTGTATTTAGTCAGTAAAACATTCTGAGTAGGCTGTATACTGAAATAATTACACTGCAATGTACAGTTACAGTTGTTCCAATGGATCTTTACACATGATTGAAATTATTTACGATGGTTTGTTTTTAAACTAGGAGGAGTAGGTAAACTAAAAAGACATTCACACCCAAGAAAGTCACTAGAAAAATAACCATATCAATGGCTTAATGCTTAAAGCACATTTATTGTATGTCTGTGCATGTGCTTTTTTTGAGAAAATCGATTTTGAATGTTATAAGCTCCTGTAGCACAGCCAATGAACTGTCAAATGGATGGAATGGCCCCATCACATTCAAACAGTGAAGGGAGATTGCAGCCAACATACAAGTGAGAGGTCCTAGAGAGAGACAGGGCTTGTCAGGGAAAATTTGCTACAACATACCACCAGAGTTGCCAGATGTGATTTTATAAATCCCCCACTTAGAAAATGAAATTCCCTCAAATTGAAGCTCAAACCCCTTAAATTTAAACTTTTGCCGCATTTTAATAAATCAGTAGTCAAATGTAGAGAACAGTAAACCAAAATTATACTACTTATCAACAGAAGGCCCTGGAAATAATTCATAGGTCCTATCATATTCGATTATATGAGAGTATAAATATAAAGTTCTATGTATATACGCAAATTTAATTTACTGAGCAACAGCAACAAGCTGGCAACCCTGACTACCACTATCAATTTTTTGTTTACTAAAGATTGCGATTATCTTCCCTCCTTCCCTGACTAGCGCTATCTCATCCTGGTGGCATTAAATCAACTTCTTGCCCATTCCATCCGTGTTGACAGTTCATTGAGCACAGCACACATTTTTGAAATGTCATTTATAGCACACCAAACGCATTAAGACATGCCATGTCTGTGCAGGAGAATAGACTTTTAAGAGGTCATCAAGGTACAGTACATAACTCAATAGTAGAAAAAATTGGACATACTACGTAACTACAATAAGTGTGCTTTAACCCTTAAATGCCCAAGGGTGGGTAAAAAATGTCCACCTAATGCATATTCCCTTGTAATGGTAATTTATAATGTCGTGGACCTTACGTAATCATTTAGTGACGTCGATCTACGAACAAAACAATAATATCAGGCATTGCTAAAAACATGTAGTTCTCTTCAGTGCATTATCGTAGCGAGACAGAGACGAACTAGTTTTTGCATTAGTGAAATTACAGTACATAACTCAATAGTAGAAAAAATTGGACATACTACAATAAGTGTGCTTTAACCCTTAAATGCCCAAGGGTGGGTAAAAAATGTCCACCTAATGCATATTCCCTTGTAATGGTAATTTATAATGTCGTGGACCTTATGTAATCATTTAGTGACGTTGATCTACGAGCAAAACAATAATATCAGGCATTGCTAAAAACATGTAGTTCTCTTCGGTGCGATATCGTAGCGAGACAGAGACGTAGTGAAATAGCTTTAAATTTTTTTTTGTGATTATTAATTAATAACTTTGTATTTAACTTATTTCGTCTTAAAACATAATACCAGCAGAAGTGGTTCTAATTTATTTAAACAATGATTGTTTTTTTCTACAACCGTGTTAAAAATGCAATTTTTAGCACTCCATAGGAGCGTTTAAAATGCTACTTTAAAGCACTAGTGATTTAAAAATTTTAAGGCACTCCAGTTAAAAGTGAATTGTCAAATTGTGAAACGTCAAAATATTTATATTTCATTTATTAACATTAATATTAATAGTACAACTTGCGCAATTTGAAAAAGGTGGTTTAACAGGTTTTTTAAAATTTAATTTAAACTGTATTATTGCATTTTTAACACATTTGTAGAAAAAAACTATTAAAATTTGTTAGAATATACAACAATAAAAGTAAGATGTTATTCTATAGTTGTTATGATTTACGTATTGACAGTATTTGTGGTGTGCAAGTACTTGGAAGGGAAACGAGAAACGACTGTGTGCGAGTCGCGGAGAAATATTGCAACTATCTTAAATAATTCATATTGTCAATTGAAATTGTCAAATTGACGTATATTTCATACCTTCTGTCATTGAAGCAGAAAAATTATATATTGCTCCACAATATTGATATGATATGCAATTATTATATAAAGGTAAATTTAATTAATTGTATTTTGTTTGCAGTACTGCATTTTAATAACTAATTTTATTTACTACATACAATTGTTTACGTTTGCATAACATAACCTGCATCTTATTTTTTCTTCTTATTATTTTTCTGGACTATGGCCTTGACAATTATCCAGCAACCAGGACTAATATAATTGGCCAATATAATTAAAAGTGCGAATACAAGTACAGAGCGTAGAAATAGAGGTCGCTTTGCCGAACTTGCACGGTCCCAATAGGCAGTTTTGATGTAATGTCAAGAAAAATATAAAAATGGAATGTCAGTCAAGTTCAAGTTAAAGGTTTTGTAGATATTGTCCTCCTGTAATTGAGAATGAATAAATTATAATTGTTGATATATAAGACGTTTGTAGAAAAAATATTGTATGATACTTATATGTGTTAAAAAGTACATTTTTAAGGCAATCATGTGAATTGCAGAATTCGCTTCGCTCATTCCGCAAACTTTCACATGCGTGCCTTAAACGTGTACTTTTAACACTTATATCATAAATAACTATTAAACAAATTTTATAAATGAATTTCATCTGCCCAGACAAATTTTTTTTTCTGTTTTTTGGATCATTCTGAATAAAAATGGTTTATTGTAATTTTTCTCTAAAGTTGATCGTTTTCAAAAATGATGATTTTTAAGGCTCAAAAACACACAATTACTTTTGGATTCACCAAACCTTGTTCTATCAGTTTCTGATACTTAGTTTGGGCTTATTTGATTTTAAAACATTGTTTTTAGTTGCTTGAGGCCCTTATCCCAACCTAAAAAATGGATTTATACAAAACTGTTATAGGACCACTAATAAATTAGGACCACTTTTGGTATGGGCGACCTCTTGAACATTATTCTGAGGTATTTTATGAAAGTGATAATGCAAAAAACATGATGGGAATATTTTTTCCAAGGAATTCGAGGTTTTCGTCTCCTATAAACATATTTTGCTGAATTTAAAACCAAAATCCTATTATTTTTCTATCACACATTGAATTGTTATTTATTTATTTGTCCTATAGATTTTTTTCAGTTATTAAAAGGTTTATTTATAAGCCAAATTAGTGCAATGTAAATATTTTACATTTTTACAAAGTATTTTTTATCGGCAGTGAAGACGGGACGTGGGAAGTCGTAAATTTTTATTACATCTTTCAATGTGAGATAAAATAAAAATGCGATGACTAGACTAACTGGAATGTTTAAGATTAGAGAAACATAATATGTCATGTTTATTGGAAATACTCCACATCATTACCACGTGCAAATCCTACCCTGTCGCCTAATTTCCTATGAAATTAAAGTGATGCATGTTTTTAGCGTTCATTTATTTTTTCGGGCATGCATAGTTACGAGGTTCACAAGGTTTTAAAACATTACTAACATATTTATTACGTGTTTAAAAACTTTTAAAAAATTATTTATTGTTAAAAAGACAGCCCTTTATCGAATGTTAATTTGGTTCTACCGATATTTTTGAAAATAAAAGTAGCATCTTGAGTTAAATATGGGTGGGCATAAAAAGTACAACCTTGGTAAAACTTGTTACTAAATGTTTCTATATAATTTCTCGTTGGTAGGAAGATAATCCATATAATTATCGACGTTTAATTACATATAATCTACATACTTATCTGCCAATGAGGAGGTTGAAAGGAAGAATGTGGAGAAAATCGACAAATCTGAATTACTGGCTTTTACTGTTATGTTAATTTTGATGTACATTGTAATTTTGTTGTAAGGTTTGTAAATTGTTTATATTAATATTTTAGAAGATGCTGTGTTTATTAAGCATAAGATTCTTAAGCTTAATCCATTTCCAACAACTCTCCACAAATATATTAGCTATTTTCGAGGTGGACATTTTTTACCCACCCTTGGGCGGACATGGAATCTAAAAAAGGTTGGGCGTTTAAGGGTTAAGCCATCGATATGCATCTTCTTTTTTTGGTTGATAATATTGGCCTTCGGCGGTAATCCATAAATATTATATTAAACTATGCTTCGTTTTTAAACCAAGAGTAGTAGACTAAAAAGACAGATTCACACCCAAAAAAATCACTAGAAAAATCACCAAATGCATCTTCTTTTTTGGTTGATCATATCGGCCTTTGACAGTAATGCATACATATTATATTTATTAATAGGTCACTAATGAGTTCTAAAAACTGTTTTTTATATAAAAGTAGACTAGTAATCTAAAAATAAAAGAGTAACGCAGTAAACACAAAAAATTGCTGATATAGTCCATTCACTAATCTGAAGCACAACTGTCTACACTACAATCACAATAAAAATTCACTATATAGAAATAAACAAACCAAGACACATTGAATGTTCAGGGAGCACTCCCAAATCATGATTTGGGAGTGCTCCTCGTGCTTGTTTATTTCTATTGCATCTTAACGACGTTCTACACCTTCGGCAAAGAATTAAGGATTTGCAAGAAATTTTAGTATGTTATAGTTTACTTCAAAAAACTAAGACTTGATTTTTTTAAAATTGTTTTACCGTGCCGTTTAATTACCATTAAGGGTCAAAGTTAAGTTTTAACATGCGCTCTTATGGGAATTCTTAAAAAGTTAATAACTTTTGACCCAAATTTAAGATTTTTAATTATTTGTGCTTAAGTTACAGGTTTTTTTGTAAAGAATAACATATTAAAAAATGAGGATTGTTTACCGTACCATTTATTTTTAATTTATTTATTATAATTAATTCCGTAATTTCCGTAATTTATTATAATTTATTTTTATAAAGTATTCAATACTGAAACATATGATTTGAGTATTCTACTATAAATGCATTGTTACCAACTTTCGCTTGCATATAAGTTTCCCCCCCTTTCCTCTGAGAGGCATACCCCGCAACGAAGGTGTAGAACGTCGTTAATCTAAGCATCGCTAATCTGAGCCACAACTGTCTACTGTCTACACTACAGTCACAATAAAAATTCACTATTGGGAACGTGCAAGTTTGGCAAAGCGACCTCTATTTCTATGCTCTGTACTTTTATTCGCACTTTTAATTATATTGGCCAATTATATTAGTCCTGGTTGCTGGATAATTGTCAAGGCCATAGTCCAAAAAAATAATAAGAAGAAAAAATAAGATGCAGGTTATGTTTAGCAAACGTAAACGATTTATTTTATATTCTAAGACGTAAACAATTGTATGTAGTAAATAAAATTAGTTATTAAAATGCAGTACTGCAAGCAAAATACAATTAATTAAATTTACCTTTATATAATAATTGCATATCATATCAATATTGTGGAGCAATATATAATTTTTCTGCGTCAATGACAGAAGGTATGAAATATACGTCAATTTGACAATTTCAATTGACAATATGAATTATTTAAGATAGTTGCAATATTTCTCCGCGACTCGCGCACGGTCGTTTCTCGTTTCCCTTCCAAGTACTTGCACACCGCGAATATAGAAATAAACAAACCAACACAAGTTGAATGTTTGTGGAGCACTCCCAAATCATGATTTGGGAGTGCTCCCCGTGCTTGTTTAATTCTATTGCATATTTATTGTGATTGTAGTGTAGATAGTTGTGTCTCAGATTAGCGAATCGACTATATAACTTAATTAACCTATGAAATGCCAATAGTATCAAAATTTCATAACAGTGGAGTAAACTTGCCTGGGGTTGGACCAATTACAAACAAGCATTACGGAGTGGTAAATTTGAATTGCTTCTCTTGGTTTAAAAACAGACTACTTATAGTACATCGCTAAGAGTTCTAAAAACAACTGTTTTTAGTATAAAAGTAGACTAAAAATCTAAAACTTAAAGGAATAACAGCAATAACGCAGAAAACACAAAAAATCGCTGATATAACTTAATTAACCTATGATATGCCAACAGTGTCAAAATTTCATAAATGTCAATAGTATCAAAATTTCCTAACAGTGGAGTAAACTTGCCTGAGGTTGGACCAATTACAAACAAGCATTACAGTGTGGTAAATTTGAATTATTCCTCCTGGTTTAAAAACAGACCATAATTACTTTTTGTACTAGGTATATTTTTTTACTTACATAAACTAATGCAAAATTAAGCCTGTTGTCCATAGAAACCCCAATAAGTTAAACAAAGATAAGCTATATGAATGTCATGTCTTTGATACATTATACATTACATACATTATTTACTAAGAATTTTCACCATTATCTTTTTTAATGACATTGGTACATTTGTTGTGTTTAAAAATGTTTTTTCCTATTGTATAAACTTTTAGTCTTCCTTTGTACAGTTCAATGTAATTTTTATTTTCAAACATAATTTTGTTAGAACAACTAACTGTTGCTCTCTTATTTGCTCATGGTGGCATGTTTATTGTTGTATGCATGGTTTATTGACTCATGTATCTTTATTATGCCTATGGTGGCATAATTTGTAAGCCAAAAAAATTCAGTTCTTTTTCTTCTCTATATTTCATTATCATAGTGATGAAATCCACCTCTTCTTTTCAGCCAGATCCTTTGGAAACACAAAGAACCTACATATCCCCCTTTCACTATAGTGTTTACAATCGGGGGAAAGCACATTACCATTTTTATTATACAAAATACAATGGTTCCCAAAAGTTCCTAACCTTTGCTTGGTGAATATCACTAAAAAACTATATTTCATAGAAATTTATGACCGAATTATGGCGGTATTATCTTAAAAACACTATACTTAAGCAGCAATTTCATAGTAAAAAGGCTTGAGATTGAGCTAATCCTGGCTTTTTAACCTTTATTTATAAAGTGATAATAACAATGAAGTTGTGACGTCACACTTTGACTGTCAGTCTTAAAATATCTTCCTATTTTTCTATATTTAAACTATATTTATGTATTATATGAGACATTTTCTACGATATAGAGTATTTAAAGACAATTTCTATTAATGTATATTGATACATTGGCACAAAAGTAATAGTAAAATTTTATATAATCCCTTGTCCTTGTTTTTGTAAATCACACATAAAGCATACACATGAGATTGTCCCTCGCAACATCAGAGTGTACCACATGATCTACAATCATAGTTAACGCTCCCAACTGATAGTTCTGTCAAATGGAAACTTATTTGTTTATTTTCGAGATTACTTACTGTTTAACTTTTTGTTTTTTTTCTTTAATTTATTTATTACTGTTCCATATTTATCTTTATATTAGTACTAGTCCATACAATATTCAAGCTGTTTAATGTTGAGTCCATCAATCTCCTCAATAGTGAAAAAAGATCAAACACTTTAATAAAATAGCTTTATAAAATACGTTTAATGGGATAATAGCCATTTCCTAATAATTGCATTGACAATACATGCCGACATACATTTTTCACTTCATGTTTTGATTTGATTTGTTTGCAAATCAATCATTACGTTTGTGCAAAGATCTGTTGAAACAACTGTATGTTATAACAGTTGAATGTACATACAGTATGTAAATTGTACAGCTGGACATAGGGAATATACATTGAGAGAATTGTGGCAACTGCGCTAACCTGTGTTAGTTGAAGCTTCTTTTTGAGTACGAGTTTTTGGTGCAATAGAGCTGTTAGAATGAATAGAATGAGTGAGTGTTAAAGCAAGGCTGTCCATAAATAGATCAAAAACAAAGTTTATGATTAATGAGTTAATAATTTAACTTTACTTTTTAAAATACTATCTATTATTTTAAAAACCAATTTCGAAACTAAACATATTTCCCATTCCCTTGGGCCAAAAATATTTAGCTACTACATTGTCATATTTTGACATTTATTTATGTCAGCCGAAATGAGTTATCAATTTTGAGGTTAATGCCCCTTAATGCTAACAACCAAATTGTCATCGAGAGAGCTCAGTTGCCACAATGATCTCAATATAATACAATGTATGTATTTATGTATCTAAATATATACAATGCCCTACGTCCGACTGAACGATTTACGTACTGTATAAATTGTCTTTGTGCTTATTGGAATGACACTATGCACGTGCTCATATTTTTGTGTAAAAAAAATTTCCAATTATTGCTACACTGATATACTTTTTTCAGGAAAAAGGAAACCTATTAAGTTTGAAGATTATGACTCAGGAGGCGATGATAAGGAATCAGCAAAAGAAAATCAGGACAAAATATATATGCCTGAATTAATTAGATGTAGAACATGCTTAGGTACAGAAGTAAAGGAGTCTGCACATATTATGAAGAAAATGATTTATGGAAAGACCATCAAACAAATAATACTGATATGTACTCCAGAATTAGAATCATCTATATTAGACATGGAATGTATTTGTCAGAAGTGTTATAGATTTTTATCGAAACTAATGTATTTTATAGAAAGTTGTAGAGATTCTGAAGAAAAGCTTCGATCAGGAGAAATCTCATTGGACAAAGTCTCTATTGATGATCCCAAACTAGGTATTTATATACATTTTTAGATTAATTTTATAACTACAGTCGACTCTCGTTAATTCAAAACTCGAGGGACTCTTCTTCGAAAAATATTACGAATTATCGAGTGTTTGAAATATCAAATGGTTCGAAATTTGTGAGAGAAAATAAATAAAACTTCGAATTATTAAGTGTGGATCAATTATTATTTATTAACTGCTATTCTATAACGATGACAAAAGTTTAGAGGTACATTCGTGTACATACATATATGTATTCATAATGTGAATTAATCAATATTTCGAAAGAACTGTATTATACTGGTTTGCTTCAAACCACATTGCTGCTGCTCAGACTGCTCAATAATTTTTTTAAGAGAAAAAGTGCCTGAAAGGCTTTTTCAGCACTTTCGTTTTGTAGACAGAAGGTTTGTAAGGTATCGAATGAGTATCTTGCTTCCTTAACTGACACCTCTGCCAAAGGTTCTGATGTATATCATATGGTTTTATAGATTCAATTCAGGTAAAATGTTTTGCTGATCTGTTGGAATGTTTTCAACTAAAATCTCATATATCCGTGTCTACCCGTGTCGCCAAATACGGTAGCATCTTAACCAAATCATCCGTTGACCATTTAATTACAAATATGGATTTTAAATCGCTTAATATTACGGTGTTTGACCCAGCTATATCTGATCACTCTGCACAGATGTTGAAATGGGATCAGGTACCCACAGCACCACCACTGCGAAGTGAGGTAATAACACGTAGAGTTTTCAACCAGCTGTATATTGCAGAATTTAAGTTTCTATTAGGAAAAATTGGAATAGGTAATTGCATTGCTGTTGACAACAAATTTGAAGTTTTTTGGGATGATCTTATGTATGCATTCAATGCTTCATTTCCATTAAAAAAAGTAAAAAGAAATAATCTAGCAAATCATCTATTTAAAACGAATATTTCATCCGAATTAAAACAAGAAATAGATAACCTTAAACATGAGAATTGGCTACGTAAGAATACAAATTTAATAAGTAACGAAGAGTATAGAATTAAAAAGAATAATATAAATAATAAAATTATACGTGAAAAACAAACTCATTTATCCAACGTAATAAACAACTCTCAAAATAAAACCAAAACAATTTGGAAATTTGTCAACACAAAATTAGGAAAAAACAAAAACCACGTCATTCCAGAAAAACTTGAACATAACGGTTGGCAATATGAAAACAAAAAAGATGCTAGTAATGGCTTTGCAGACTTTTTCACTAGTTCGGTGTTATCAATTGTACCAAATAACAGCAATACATGTACAATTAGCAAAAACACACCTGGTGGGTCATTCTTTTATAGGCCAGTAATTGAAACTGATATATTGGAAAATATAAATACTTTCAAAAATAAGAGATCTACAGGGTTTGATGATGTACCACTGTTCTTGTTGAAAGAATGTTCTGATAAGATCGTCCCCGTTCTAACTGAATTAATAAACTACTCTGTATCCACAGGAACATTTCCAAATATACTAAAGATGGCCAAGGTAGTTCCAGTTTACAAAAGAGGAGAAAAAAATCTCCTGTCTAACTACAGAGGAATAACACTTTTAAGTGTCTTTGCAAAAACATTTGAAAAGGCTGTTTATAACCAAATTATGCCTTATTTAAATAATGAAAATATTATTACGAGTAAACAACATGGTTTTCGGCCGGGGCATTCCTGTGAGACCGCCACTATCGAGTTTGTACAATCTATCCATGATAAAATTGATAAAAATTTATTTACATATGGTTTGTTCTTTGATTTATCGCGTGCATTTGACTGTTTAAAACCGGAGTTTTTGCGTGAAAAACTTGAGGCAGTCGGTATCAGAAATCCAGTGAATTCTTGGATACTCTCATATGTTTGTAATCGTCCGTTTTACGTTGCTATAAACAATGTATATTCTGATATCTTTCACAATAGCCTAGGAACTCCTCAAGGAGGAATATTAGGTCCACTACTTTTTCTTTTATATGTAAATGACTTACCAGAGTATTTTAGAGAACAAAAAGACCTATTTATGTATGCCGATGACACCAGCATGATAGTTTCCGCAGAAACTTTGGAGCAAGTAGTTATAAAAGTAAAATATTTAACAAGGCTATTCAAGGAGTGGTGTGATAGGAATGGATTGGTTGTAAATTTGGAAAAAACCAAGATTGTAAACTTTTCATACGGTGAGAGAAGAACGACCCAACCCGTTTTTGAACTTAAAATCAGTAACAGAGATGTGGTAGTCAACACAGCAACATATACAACATTTTTAGGCACAGTTATAGACGCTAATTTAAGTTTCGATAAACACATAGATCATTTATGTAAGCAGCTTAATAAGACGTATTTTGCGATAGCGGCATTAAAAAATGATATGCCATCAAGTACATTGATCTCTGTTTACTATGCGCAGGTATATTCCCGTATCGCGCAGAACATCATTATTTGGGGCCGGGCTTCCGAAAGTATGCGCATCTTTCTCTTACAGAAGCGTATTATCAGACGAATTTTTGACATAAATTACCGTGACAGTTGTCGGGAAGTTTTCAGAAAGAAAAGAATTCTTACGGTACCTTCCGTGTATATGTATAAACTGTTAACTTTTATTTTCCAGAAGGTTGAACTGTTTAAGAAAAATAGCGATCTTCATTCACACTTCACGAGGAACTGTGACAAAATTCGTTTGATGAAATGTAACCATGCCGGTTTTAAAAAATCCCCTTACTATACTGGTCCATCTCTATATAATAGACTACCGCTAAGTTTAAAAAATCAAAATAACTTAAGAAAATTCCAAAAAGAGCTGAAAGAGTTTTTGTTGAATAATGCATTTTACTCCTTGGAGGAATTCATCCAAGAGACAGCTGGGTAGTCGCGGATATGAGAGTATTGTATTATTTCTGTTTTTGTTTTGTATTTTAAGTGTGCAAGTGATTTGTGTAATTTGTATACTTTTTTATGTAATATTTATTATGTAATTCGATATTGACTTACCTTCATACATGTATGACACAAAAGGTGAATAAATTATTTATTTATTATTATTATTATTATTTGTCGCACATAAAATAACACCTTTGAAACATCGCAGTTTCATTACTTTTCCTATCACTAAGGATTTAAGTTTTTCCGATACTTCCATATCCACTGCAAGTAAAACTGTCAACCACTCTTTACTATGTTTTCCCCCATGACATTATTCATCTTTAAAAGTACGCGTCTTGTCTGGTTCCGGTAAACATTTGAAAAATAGGCCAGTTTCATCAGTATTAAAAATGTCTCGGACATCATATAGTTTTCAATCAAGGTCTTCAATTTACCGTGCCAATCTAAGCAAACTGCATCATCAACACTTCCACTTTCCCCCTAAAGTTTTATCCCATCTTCCTGATAATGTTTTGAAAATTTTAGCGGAGGCATTTAACACATATTTTTCAACAGGTCACTTTAGCGATTGTTTAAAATGTGCTAAGGTTATTCCTTTATATAAAGGTGGTGACCACGATTTACGTGCTAATTATCGTCCTATCTCTTTGTTACCATCGCTTTCAAAGGTTGTAGAAAAATTGGTCAAAATCCGAATGATGACTTTCTTACAAAAACACGATTTACTTTCTTCCTGCCAATTCGGTTTCCAGTCATTAAAAAGTACATATGATGCCATCTTCGAATTCATGGAAAAACTATACTTCTTTTGACTGTGTCAATCACAAAATACTTCTTAATAAACTGGAAAGATATGGTTTTAGAGGCACTACTCTAAAGCGGTTCATTTCATACTTGGAAGACAGATGCCAGTCTGTATCAATCAATGAGCGCTATTATAGTAATATCTTTATTAATTGTGGCGTACCTCAAGGCTCTGTCTTGGGTCCTATCTTTTTCTTGATCTATTTTAATGACATAATTAACCTCGATATTAATAGCCAGTTTACTATATTTGCAGATGATACCACAATTTTATGGCAAAACAAGGACTCTAAGGTACTGAACAAGATTATTAGTAGTGATATGCTAAAAATCTTAGAGTGGTGCAAAGCTAATCATTTGACATTTAATTTTTCAAAAACCAAATTAATTTCTTTTAAGAATGATCTAAACAACATTACTCTGGGTAATGAAGGCATTTGTTCTGACACTGTTAACAAATTTTTAGGTCTCTATATCGACAATAAACTTAAGTTTGAGCAACACACTGTATATTTAAGCAAAAAGATATCATCGGGTTGCTTTGCTGTCAAATCAGTTGCACACCATTTGGATTTTAAGATTGCAAAAAGTGTTTATGTGGCCCTGATTGAATCTAATTTGAGATACGGTATTGTCTTTTGGGGTAGCTGTTCTCTTCATCATTTCAGTAGAATCTTTATGCTACAAAAGAGAGCACTTAGATATTTATGCAAGGTCAAGTTTGGTACATCATGCAGGCCTCTGTTCCGGAAACATAGTATCTTGACACTTCCTTGCATATATATCGTTGAATTAGCGTGCTTAATTTTTAAAAAACAAAGAGGATATTCGGACAGATTCCCTTTATAACACTCGTCTAACTTACTTTATTCCACTTCCAATTCCCTCTTCTACATTAATTAAAAAATCATTTATTTACACTGGAAAGAAAGTGTTTAATCACCTACCACTCAATATAAGATCATCAAGCAATATTTTTGTATTCCGAATAGCAATCAAGAAGTTTTTATTATCTAAGTGTTACTATAGTATCGAGGAATTTTTTGAGGACAGTTGCGCTAATTGATAGCTTTTTTATTATGGAAGTTTTATAGTTAGTATTTTAATGTATCTTGTACTGTGTTTGTACTATACCACGTTGTGTTTTATAAATGTAAACTCATTTTTAGAAACAATAAATTTTCTCTCTCTCTCTCTCTCTCTCTCTCTCTCTCACACACACACACACACACACACACACACACACAAACACAACTCCATTTCTCTTTTTGAAATTTGTAAGCCACCCTTCTAGGTCTGGATCCCGCGTATGAAAAAAAAGTTTATTAATAGCAAGCTGAAAATTTGTTAATAGCTTAAGGGTGTCTAGTCGGACAAACTGTGATATATAGGAACACTGGAACAGGGGAAGTTTTAATTGTGGAACAGGTTAAAAATTTGGAACGGTCAGACCACGAAAACGTCACATGTATTTTGTCCGACAGAACTTCCAATTTATTTGTTACCCTTTCATTAAACTCTCATGCAAAAATCAGGCTGCTATTTATCACCAAATGGGAATTATAATGAGTGGAACACGTAGAATATGTCAAATGACAGGAATTATGACAGGTGATAAATAGCAGTGTGATTTTTGCATGAGAGTTTAATGAAAGGGTAACAAATCAGTTGGAAGTTCTGTCGGACAAAATACATGTGACGTTTTCGTGGTCTGACCGTTCCAGATTTTTAACCTGTTCCACAATTAAAACTTTCCCTGTTCCAGTGTTCCCATATATCAGAGTTTGTCCGACTAGACACCCTTAAGCTATTAACAAATTTTCAGCTTGCTATTAATCAATTTTTTTTCATACGCGGGATCCAGACCTATTCACTTGTCGCAAAGTTTTTGATGCTTAGAGTAGACGCGAACTCGTTTGCTTTTTCTTCAACAAGTTTCCGCTAATAGACAATTGTTGTCCTCTACACTCTACACTGTGTTAGCCAAATGACCAGACTTTCTTCCATACGAGGAATTCACCTTTAGTATAGTTCTTTTCCGTACTCCAGCATTTTGAGCAGCTTTAATTTTCTCCTTGTGCTTTATTATGGCTGAGAGAGTACTCAGAGGAATCTTAAATTCTTTTGCAACATCACTTTTCTTCTCATCTTCCTCTACTTTTTGGATTAACTTCTTTTCAGCAATTGTCAAACATTTATACTTTCTAGGGCTCATGACTAACAAAATTTTAATGTGTATACCAACGAAAGAGTAACTAATAACTAAACAAACCAATTCGTGAGAAGAGTTTGTCAAAGTGTCAAATAGTCAAATTAATCATAACAAAAACAAAGGCGCGTTGATACAAGTTTGAAAACGTACTTACTACAACCTTTCCGCTTCTTTTTCTCTGCAACTCTGAATTGTCGGGTGTTGGACACCGATGAGTTCGAATTAACGCGTCGTTTTGTTAAATAATAGCAATGATTTTTGTCGTTCGAATTACAAGTGCATTAAAAATGTATTGATTTAGTTCGAAATATGTATAAAGAGATTTTGTAGTGAAGTCGTGATAACTTTGAATTATAGAGAGGTTCGAATTATCGTAGGTTTGAATTAACGCAAGTCGACTGTATTTTCCATTTATAAAATAGTGGCATATACATCGTACTAGTTACGTCATCCACCCGGGCGTGATGACGTAATCAATGATTTTTTTAAATGAGAGTAGGGGTTGTGTGATAGCTCATTTGAAAGGTTATTTAATTCTAATTCAGTAATATAAACATTAACATAATTATTTATACAGAGTGGACAAAAAACATTTTTTTATTAAATTAATTTACACAAAAAGAGGAACGTAAGCAATTTATTTAATTCAAAATACATTTTACTGCTGTCAGAGAAACAGTTAATATTGTTTATTTTACAAAAATAAACATTGCTTTTAGCTTAAATTCAATGTTCAAACTGCTAAGAGACAGGTGGGTGGCCGTTTTAACATTTAATTTAAGCAAAAACAATGTTTATTTGTCAAATAAACATTTCTTTCTGTTTTCTGACCTCACTCAAATATACACTCACCTGTACAAAATTCCGCCACCCAAAATTTTTGTTTAAGTTTGACAATCTATAACTTTATTATTTGTACTCCGATTTTCAAGATTCTTGCATCAGTTCGTAGGTACATGTATTGATGTCGTTTGTTATTATACCGGTAACAAATTTTTTTTGCTTAGATGGCATTATACGGGGGTGAATGGAAGCGTTGTTTTTTCTCCTAATTTAAAAAATTCTGTGGAAAAATTGGAGGGCTGATTTTGTTTCATACTCCTTTTGTATTATCCTGAAGGTATTACTAAGGTTTTGTTTTATTGAATTATCCAAATATTTCTTTTCTTGTAAGAGCTGTAATAAAAACACTGCTTTGAAGGTTTATTTAATGTAAAAACAAAATTAACAACAAAACTTTAGCATCGAATAAAGATGTGTTATCCTTGCCTGGGGAATAGCCCGATATTCCTCTACGAGGGCCATAACGGTACCAAATTTTCTGGAAGTCTAGGATGACGGCAAATAGCTTTTTTTAATTCATCCCATAAATGCTGAATAGGATTGAGATCTGGGCTGCATGCGGACCATTCTAATCTTATCAATCCAACCTCTATTTTATGAGCCAATCAGTGTTTTTATTTACAAAAAATGGTACAGCTCTTACAAGAAAAGAGATATTCGGATAATTCTAAAAACAAAATTTTAGTGATGCCTCCGGGATAATTTGACGGGACTATGAAACCAAATCAGCTATTCCATTTTTCCACAGAATTTTTTAAAGTTAAGAGAAAATACAACGCTTTCATTCACCCCTGCACAAAGCCATGCAAGCAAAATTTTTTTGTTACCGGAATAATACCAAATGATATCAATACATGTACCTACAAACTGGTGCAAGAATCTTGAAAATCGGAGCACAAATAATAGATAAAGTTATAAATTGTCAAACTTAATCAAAAATTTTGGGTGGCGGAATTTTGTGCCGGTGAGTGTATTTTGAAATAAATGAATTACATACATTCTTCTTTTTGTCTCAATTAATTTAATTTAAATTTTTTTTATCATCCTGTATAAATAATTATGTTAACGTTTATATGACTGAATAGATAATTAAATAACCTTTCGAATGAGCTATCTCACAACCCCTATTCCCATTTAAAAAAATCATCGATTACGTCATCACGCCCAGATGGATGTCGTCACTAGTAGGGTATATATGCCAAAAGGTCCCAATTTAAAAATCGACCTTTCTCAGGATTTCTCTCCAAATTCGCCCCTTCTCGAGATAATAATCCATATCTATGGTAAAAAATAAATCATAAAAAAATTAATAAAATCGTGGTGTATCTCAGCTTTTAATTTTTCTCTTTATATTATTTTTCAGTAAGAAGCATAGATTCAGGTGAACCTACTGTCAAAAGAAAACGTGGAAGACCTAGAAAAGGTAAGTCATTAATATTGTAAATAAGTACTTAAGAAGATTTTATTGGTTAATTATAAAAAGAAAAAGAGCTAAAATAATAAAGAGAAATTGAGAAACTTAGTTTTCAATCAAAAGAAGATATCTCGTTTTAGTATGTTCTTTAACGATGAAATATTGCAATACCTTTAAATTTTAAAGAGCCACTTGGATTGACATGAAATTTGGCATACACATAGCTAATAAGTCAAAGAAAACAAGTGATATTGTGCCGATGGTTTTGTTCTGGGGGTGAAAAAATGTATGTTCAAAATAACTCCGGAAATGGATAAACTGACCAATTCTAAGCAACTAATGTTATAAAGAGTTTTTTCATCAAGTCAATACGAGTTATTTCCGAGTGAATATGTTCATTTTTCAACAAAATAACCACGTTTTTAGACGGTTTTTCGCAAATAACTAAAAAAGTAAATATTTTGTCGGAAAAAACTTTCTTAGCAAAAATATAGCCTGTAAAAAAGTGAAACAAATGGTGTATATATTAGGTTTCTGTACCTAGTAGAAGGAGAGTTATAGCTAAAGAAAAATAGATTCATATTCGTCAAATTGCAAATCGAATATTTTAACGTGAATTAACCAAAAAATGCAGTACTTTTTGGCAAAAACTCATTATAACTTTTTTAAAGCGTTTATTTTTGTTTTATAAAAAAAACTATAGCATCAAAAGTAAACAAAATACGCACAAAATAAAGTTGGTCCCATTTATCTTGGTAAAAAAATCAGGAAAATCACCCCCTAATTAGCATCTCAAATGAACTTAATCGTTACCACTTCACAAGTTTTTTTACTTGTGTGTATGCATTTTTTATATGATCTGTTAATTTCATCGGTTCAAGGTCCTTATTTTTGAAAGGGCTGTAGTTAAAAGGGCTTGAACGAGTCACTACTTAATCACGAGTGTATGCAAATTTAGAAACACCAAATTTTAACCAATTTTTGTCTTATAGAAAAACAAAAAAATACAAAATATTCAGGAAAGCAAAGCCGACTTCTTTTATTATTTGATATTTTTGGTATCTCATAACAATTTTTAAGTTATTTTGACAAAAAGCAGTTTTTTCAAAATTAAAAATTTTATTTTAAAACCAAATTTTTAAAAAATAAGCACTTTGAATCGATGAAACTTACAGATCATATAAACACAACATAATTAAAATATCTTGTGAAGCGGTAACGATTCATTTCTTTTAAGTTGGTAATAAGGGGGTAATAACAAACAAACGTTTGTTATTGATAGAAAAAGAAAGCAAATACAAAATAAGTGATTGGTGTGATCGTTCATGATGGGTATTCTTCATTTTTCCGACTGTATATGATTTCAACGAAATTAATATACTTTAAACAGTTTATTTATATTTTATTTAAATAATAAACTAATTTTAATACTTACTACTTTTCAAAAAATTTTATTAAAACAAAAATTTAAAAAATAAAAGAATAAAACACACACAAACACATTGAAAAATGCCACAAATGATTTCTGAACAATAATTGTCGGAAAAATTTTTAACTAAATACGTATTTTCTGAAATAAAATTTATATAATAAATAGACTATAATAAAAAAAAAACAAAAAAATAAAAGTTTCTATTGGGATTCGAACCCGCTTATGTTGCGCAGTTAGTATTGGAATTCATTCAATGTACACTTCTACCCACGAAGACACCCGCATCATGTGAGAAGATCGACGAACTAAACGGTTTAAACTTTTGACAGTTCTGTCTGAATTTAACCAAATTATTTTGATTTTTGTAGAATATTGAAATATTAAAATACGACAAAACATAGAGTAAGAAAACAATAAATTAGGTGAATATTGACAGAAATTTTGATGGTAATTAAATTATGTAAATCAAAGCATTACATGCTATTTTGATAGGTTCATTTTAAATTTTCCAAATAGGTAGGTACCTATGTAATTTTATTAGGATACTGAAACATTTACAATTATTACGTACCTGTCGCTTTTAAAAACTATTTAAAAAGTCACTACAATTATTATAAACTTGCTTTTTTCTCTGCCATCACAACAATAAAAACTAATATATGTACGGTACATTCCATTTCAAATCACTCAGGCAAAAAATTTTGGATCTCCGATTTTTCTGAAAATTGGTATATAGCTTCTGCGGGACGTAAAAATAAAATATTTAAGGTCAAAAAATCTTCTTCTTTTTTTCTCAAAATGTTATTTTATGCGATTTTACAGTGATTTTGTGTTTATTTAAACAAATTTGCATTTTCTGTCGTAAAGTATCAATGAAAAACATAATATTTTAATAGAAAGTACTCAAAAATGTCATTATATGGCATTATAACAAGTTATTTTGAATCAAAACAAGTTTTTGATCAAATTTTATAGTGTAAAAAACGTTAAAATACCGTTTTTTACATTTTCCTCCATTCCCAAAATACATCATCATCGATTTGGCTGAAAATTTGCCCACAGATAGCCAAAAGATAGGACTTTAAGTGGTTAGAAGGATTTGAATTATATTACAATACCAATAAAGTTACATGCAATAATATCAGACTCAAAAGTATATATTAGTCCAGTCGGGATAGTATTTGACCTTGAATAGAGAGTTATTGCCAACGTCTTTTCAGTCCGCCTGTAATAAAAGATCCTTTATTTTGACATATAAGCATGCGCAGTATTGCGTCTTTTATTTTTGTCCTTTAATAAAATACAGGCCGCCTGTATTTAAGGAAAATTAGAGGACACCTTTCTTTTAATAAAAGTTCCTTTATTTTGACATAACGTGTCAAAAATGTGAAGAAAAGTCAAACTTCACGTGTATTTTGAATTTATCTTGTCGCTTCTTTGGATTGATAATTTATGTATTGTGGGATTGATATTTGATTAAACCAATTAAACTTTCATCATTAAAGCTGTATGTTGGATTTTATTTATTAAAAAGAACCCTAAGTAATATTCTCAGATATAGATTATTGATGTTTTGACCCAAAGGGATATAAAAAAGAACATTTTATTGAAGCTGGACTGATTACAAAAAGTTGTAAAAAGGAATATTATGTAAATAATTTTAAAGTGTTACTAATTACAATGATCAGACATAGAATATCATTAACTCATTTAAATTCAATATATTTTACATTTTTGTATAGAAATAAATATTATAGATATAAGAGGTAATTTCAATAAGTTTTAATGAAGGTTAGGATTTGTTAAAATTCTAGATTCAAAATAGAGTTCAATTCAACAGATATATAACAACAGGTTAACAAAATAAAACAAAGGTTCAAGTATTTATTTTTGAAAATTTAATCTTTTATTGATTAGAACCTATAAAGTTTTTAATCCAAAGTATTAACACTTTCATTTTCATGCCACCTTCTTTTTTTGGTTCCTATCCGTTTCGAATGTTGGAAATCATATTAGCAATCATAACCTTGCTAGCTGCGATTCGAAACAGTTCCATTGATATTCTCCCTCTACTGGGTCTTCGCTTACCTTTGACTCTACCTTGCAATATGTACTGCAGCAAGGAGTAATGGTGCTGATTTCTCATATGTATCCCAGATACTGCAATTTTATGTTTAATGGTAAACACAATCTCCAATTCTTTCTTCATTCCTCCTAGAACCTCCTTGTTTGTGATCCATTTCATGCCATCGGTATTTGTTTATTTAAACACAGCCAAAAAAATTAATAAAAAACCACCATAAAGCTGAATTCTTCTATTATATTTTTATCTATCGGGAAGTTTATCTGGCAGATTAGATATTTTCATTTCCAGATAACTAATTATTGGGAAGTTTATATAACAGTATAATTAGTATCTGTCTTTTCAGCTCCGGATAACTAGTTAACGGGAAGTTTTTTTGTGTCAGGTATCTATTAGTATCTAATCTGTTAGATAGACTTCCTGATAACTAGTTATCCAGAGGTGAAAAGAGAGCCATAATGGATCGTAATGAACATATTTTAAACTATAAAATATCAAACACCAATAGCATGTATATATTTATAAATGTATTATTTAAAACCTGCTCTTCTTCTTAAGGTGCCGAGACCGCTTGTCGATCGTTGGCTCTCATGTTGCCCAGCATATTAACAATCATTGTCTTATTTACAGCCGCACGAAATAGTTCAGTGCTAGTAACCTGCTAAAACCTGCTAATGATCATAAAATACTCAAAATCAGTCACCAATATAATATTTATATTTATTTATAAATTTATTAACAAACTGCGGTCCAATAAAAATAAAATTAGTTTAAACTAGCTTTAAATGTCGAACAATATTTTTATACAAACAAACACACACACACACACACACACACACACACACACACACACACACACACACACACACACACACACACACACACACACACACACACACACACACACACACACACAATTTAGTTGCATTAAATTAGCTCCTGGTTGAAAATGTACTGCCACAGCTTCTATATCAATATCAACAGCACACTCATTTGCCAGTATTTCAACGCTTTCTCTACTATCTACTGCAATATTATGTAAAACTGAACAAGCTGATATTCTTTGAACAAAAGGCAACTTGCATCTCATTACATATGTTAAAATGGGAAATCTCTTCAAAATACCAAATGTTCTTTCAATAACAATTCTTGAAGGGATTTGTGATTGATTAAAAAACACAACTTCTGTGAATATTCTGCAATGGTGTCATTATGTAGTTGTAGTTGAGGACTGGATATCCACTATTCCCTAATAATATATTCTGCAGAAATTCCTCATTTTATATACCCATAAAGCAAAAGTATTTAAAAACTCCTAAAATAGTATTTCCAATTGCACTTCCATATTATTGAACGATGAGTATTATGGGATATTGTTGTTGTCTAAACATCTTTAAATAACAAAATAATTAAATTTAACGTTTTACTCTTTTCAATTATCTTATTTTAATTTTTATCAACGAATGGAATTTTATAGGTTATTTTTATATTTACAAAAGACAAAAATATTTCATGTCATTTGTCAAAATAAAAGATTCCTTAACTGCTTTTGCAATACACTCTTTTAGACCCGTCCTGTATTTGTCCTTTATTAAAGTATCCTGTAATAAAGGATCCTTTATTTGCCGGCGGCAATAACTCTCTAATGCCAAGCTGCCCAAAATTTTATTTTTCTGATCTTTAGGGGAGTCAATAGTAGCTTAAATTTAAAATCACGAATGAATTCCTCCGTTACGTTAGCCGCCATCTTGATTTTAAAGGAGAACCTATTTTGCTCAATATCTCCGCCATTTTTAACTTTTCGTCAAAAATGATAGGAACTGAAATTGTTCCAAATAAATCTTATTTACAATTATTACAATTTCTTTTTAACAATTTTTGTCGTGAGGTCGATATTTTCGAGTTAATTTTACTTACAGTAGACGCCTATATTTTTGACTATAATATTGCATGTAACATTTTTGGTATTGTAATATAATTCAATTCCTTCTCACCACTTAAAGTCCTATATTTTGTCTATCTGTGGGCAAATTTTTAGCCAAATCGATTATGATGTATTTTGGGAATGGAGAAAAATCTAAAAAACGTTTTCTACACTATAAAATTTGATCAAAAGCTTGTTTTGAATCAAAGTAACTTGTTATAATGCCATATAATGACATTTTTGAATCCCTTCTATTAAAATATTATGTTTTCCGTTGAGACTTTACGATAGAAAATGCAAATTTGTATAAATAAACACCAAATCACTGTAAAATCGCATAAAATAACATTTTGAGAAAAAAAGAAGAAGAAGATTTTTTTACCTTAAATATCTTATTTTTACGTCCAGCAGAAGCTATATACCAATTTTCAGACAAATCGGAGGTCCAAAATTTTTTTTGCTCCAAAATTGAGTGATTTGAAATGGAATGACCCGTACACAACATTATTTGTTGATCCATAATCTCCAACAATTATTGACAGATGATTTTAACACCCAATAGGATCCCGTATAACGTTTGAGCGACTAAATATACTGTCATATATAACGATAATTGACTAATATACTGTCGGTGTGCGCATGCGCCAGGGAATGTAAAAATTCACCCTCGTGCCTAAAGAAGTATAACTTCAAAAATTCATAAAATTCAATATGTTTTAAATGTATTCATTTTTTTCGAATCCTGAGAAACTTTTTATTTTGTTCTAAGGGACTTTTGGATCTCGGTAATAACGTAATCTTTGATTATTCGTTTAATTTTTCAAAAATACTTATTAATTAGTTTTCTCAGGATTCGAAAAAAATTAATACATTTAAAACACATTGAAAATTTTGACAGGCGACATTTTGCGCCTTTCCCCTTAAAATTGGAAGGCAAAAAGAAATTAATACCATGAAAAATCTGGTTTCAACATTTTGTAGACTTTTAATGATTCTTTCGTCATTACTTTTCAGATGAACAGAGAGTTGTAGTTGCCAGTGAGAAGAAAGTTGTAGTTGCCAGTGAGACTCCTACAATAAAAAGAAAACGTGGAAGGCCTAGAAAAAGTAAGTCAGTAATATACTAAATAAGTAGTATATGTTTATAATTATAAGGGCCCTGACAACTATTATTCTTCTTCTTCTTCTTTAGGTGCCGTGTCTGTATTCAGACGTTGGCCGTCATCATGTTTACAATTTCCTGATATCTCTCTCTCTATTATCGGCTGCTGCGCGAAATAATTCTTCTACTGTGTAGCCACACCATTGTCTAATATTACGCAGCCATGAAAGTTTCTTTCGACCAATCCATCTCTTTCCCTCCACTTTTCCTTGTATTGTAAGGCGAAGCAGATGGTATTTAGGTCCTTTAATTATATGGCCGAAGTATTCTGTTTTTCTCCTCTTTATGATGCTTATGAGCAGATGTTCTGAATTCAGCATTTGAAGAACATCTTCATTGGAAGTGTGCGAAACCCACGATATCTTTAGGATTCGTCGATAGCACCACAATTCGAATGCTTCTATTTTGTTTAGCATTGTGGTTTTTAACGTCCATGTCTCACAGCCATACAATAGGATAGACCACACATAACATTTCAGCACCTTCTTTCGAATATTCATCGACAGGTTTCTATTACATAAAACTGGTTTCCAGGTCATAAAAGCCTTCCGTGATATTTCTATCCTAGTTATTATCTCTTCATCAGAGTCACAATTACATTTAACCAGCTGCCAAGGTACTTGAAATGATTTACCCGTTCTAACTCCTCTCCATAAAGAGAAAGCTGATCTTGATCTATATTAATCTTTCTAACTGCCATCCACTTTGTTTTTGAAATGTTGATTTTAAGGCCTCTCCGATAACTTGCTTCACTGACTAGATTTAGTAGTGTCTGAAGATCTTGTAAATTTTCAGCAAGAATGGCTGTATCGTCAGCGTATCTAATATTGTTGACTACTTCTCCGCCTAGCCTTACTCCCTCTTGTCTGTCATCCAAAGCCTCCCTAAAGATTTCTTCAGAGTACAGATTAAAAAGGGTGGGTGATAAAACACAACCTTGTCGTACTCTACGTTTTATCGGCAGTTTTTCAGTACGACTGTCTCCAATTTGGATAGAGACTACTTAATTGTAATGTAAGTATTTCAGCAGTCTTATATCGTAGTGGTCAAGTCCTGCTGCCTGCAGGCAATCGAAAAGTGTATCCTGTTGTACTCGGTCGAATGCCTTCTCTAAGTCGATGAAACAAACATAAACGTTCTTTCGGAATTCACAATTTTTGTAATGGAACGCGCATACAAAATAGTGCTTCTCTAGTTCCTAGACCATTTCTAAATCCAAATTGCTTATTACCCATTGTAGTTTCGCACAGAAGGAATACTCGGTTTTGTATAATACGTAAAAGTATCTTAAGTGTGTCTCATCAAACTGATTAGTCTAAAATCGCTGCATTTGGTGGGCCTGCTTTTCTTTGGTAATGTTATAAACAGTGACTCCAATCAATCATCTGGTATTTTTCCTTCGTTGTAAATTTTGTTAAAGAAAGTAGTCAAGTGGGTAATGTTTTCCTCATCTAAAAGTTTAAGTAGCTCAACAGGGATTTGATCTGGTCCAGGTGCTTTATTGTTTTTGGCTTGTTGTATTGCTTTTATGACTTCTGTCATAAAAGTATAGGTACTTCTTCAGTATACTGGGACCTCTGTCTATTTGGTTGTCACAGGTAGTATTTGAAGCATTTTCTCGAGAAGCATCGTCAAAAAGGTCAGTGATGTGTCTCTCCCATTCTTTGCACTGTTGTTCGTGATCACAAATTTTTCCGTCTGCGGTTTTAAGTACGTGAGCATTTTTCTGTTTTCTAATTCTGAGGTATATTTAAGTTTCTTGTGGAGGTTGAAACTGTCATGCTTTTTTTTGGAGGTCTTCTATTTCTTTACATGAATTCTCGAGCCAGGATTCTTTGGCCTGTTTAATTTTTCTTTTTATGAGTTTGTTGATTTCACGGTATTTGATAATATTTCTATTTTTGTATTTTCGTCGAACTTCCATCAGGTCTAGAATTTCTTGGTTTATCCAGTCATTTTTTGCCAACATTGTAGATGTTTTTAAAGATTCCCTTACGTCCTCTAAAATCGAGTTTTGTATATCGTACCAACATTCGTTAATAGTTTTGTTTTCGTTTGGTATATTTGATATTCTGTGCATTTTACTATTTATCTGCTGTGATATGTGTTCGAGCGTTTGGGTGTTTTTAAGGGGGTCGAGATATATCTTACTAGGCTTAGTTGGCTTTGTTAGTTTCTTTAATTTAATTTGTATTTTGGAGCAGAGTAAATTATGATTTGAGTTTATGTCGGCGCCGGGGTAAGTTTTTACATCTTTAATATTGTTCCGAAATCGATGGTTTATTAGGATGTAGTCTATTTGATTCCGTACTATTCTACCTTGATGTCCATCTTGAGGGGATTTCCACGTGTAGAGACGCCTTTCTGGAAGTTGAAATCAGGTATTTGTAATAACGAAGTCATTTTCTTGCCAGAATTCTATTAGACGCTCACCTCTTTGATTTCTCTCTCCCAAGCAAAACTTTCCGGTGATGTTTTGTGACTATTATTCGGACAAATTAAAATATACAGAGAGCACGTAAAGGTTGGAATAAATTAATTTCTCGTGAATGTGCGATTTTGGAAATAAATCCTGAAGAAGGTCGATTTTTATTTTTAAAATAGATATGATTTTTTGGCACATATATCCTGCTTTAGTGTCGTCGTCCATCGTCGAGCGTGATGACGTAATCAATGATTTATTAAATAATGAGAATAGGGGTCGTGTGCTAGCTCATTTGAAAAGTTATTAAATTCTCTATTCAGTAATACACTGCGCGTCATTAAAAAGAGACCACCTAGAATTTTATAAGAATTTTTTAATAATTTTAAGTTTATACAATTTATTCTATTGTAAGTAAACTCCCACAATGCAAAAACACTTTTTGCCCGATCAAAGAACAATTTGACCCCAAAAAAATAGAGGAAGGATGAAAATTTGGAAATAGGTAGTTAAAATTGTCTATTATTATATAAGAAAAAATTTACAATTCTACATCCCCTCCATTTTTCAAAAATAGAGGGGAATATCCCTTCTCGAAGGTGAAAAATATACATTCAAAATAAGTCCGGAATTGGATAAAATGACTAATTCTAAGCAACTTTTGTTCTATAGAGTTTTTTCCCTAAGTCAACACTTTTCGAGTTATTTGCAAGGGAATATGTTCATTTTTAACAGAGAGAAACATGTTTTTGGACGGTTTTCGGAGATAACTCAAAAAGTACGTATTTCAGCGAAAAAATGTTCTTAGCAAAAATATAGCTTATAAAAAACTGAAAAAATTGAAAAAAATGGTGTATGCTTGAGGTCTGTAGACCCAGTAGAAGCAGAGTTGTAGCTAATGAAAAGTAGGTTCTTTTTCATAAAATTCCAAATCGAATATTTCAATGTGAAATAACCCAAAAACGGAGCACTTTTCGGCGAAATTCATTTCAACTTTTTTAAAGTGTTTAAAAAAAGGATTATTTTTGTCTTTTTAAAAAACTTGTAACATTAAAAGTAAGTGAGTTACGCTCAAAATATTGTTGGCCCCTTTTATTTTTTGGTAAAAAAATCGCGAAAATCACCCCTTAATTAGCATCACAAATAAATTTTATCATTACCACTTCACAAGTTACTTTGCTTATGTATATGATCTGAAGTTTCATCGGTTCAAAGTGCTTATTTTTGAAAAAGCTGTAGTTAAAATGGCTTGAACGAGTAACTAATCACGAGTTTAGGCAAATTTTGAACAGCCATAGCATAATCAATTTTAGTATAACAAGAAAACAAAAAAGGAAAAATATTCAGAAAAGCAAAACGTACATTTTATTACGCTTTAAGATTTTTGATATTACTAATAATTTTTAAGTTAATTCCATGAACAATTCATTTTTTTTTCAAAACTGTGCACTTTGAACCAATGAAACTTATATATAATATAAACAATACATAAGTAAAGTAACTTGTGAAGCGGTTACGATTAATTTTATTTGGGAAGCTAATTCGGGGGTGATTTTCGCGATTTTTGTACCAAAAAACAAAAGGGACCAACAATATTTTGAGCGTAACTCACTTATTTTTAATGTTAGAAATTTTTTTTAAAAACAAAAATAAACCTTTTTTTAAACACTTTAAAAAAGTTATAATGAATTTTCCCCGAAAAGTGCTCTGTTTTTTGGTTATTTCACATTGAAATATTCGATTTGGAATTTGACGAAGAAGAACCTAATTTTCATTAGCTACAACTCTGCGTCTGCAGACCTCACGCGTACACCATTTTTTTCAATTTTTTATAAGCTATATTTTTACTAAGAATATTTTTTTCGCAGATAACTTTTTGAGTTATCTGCGAAAAACCGTCCATAAACATGTTTTTTTTTTGTTAAAAATGAACATATTCACTCGCAAGTAACTCGAAAAGTATTGACTTAGTGAAAAAACTCTATAGAACAAAAGTTACTTAGAATTAGTCATTTTATCCAATTCCGGGCCTATTTTGAACGTATATTTTTTCACTCACGAGAAAATATTTTTCATCCCGTATTTCCCAATTTTTGTAAAATGGAGGGGATGTAGAATTGTAAACTTTTTCTTATATAATAATAAACAATTTCAACTACCTATTTCCAAATCTTTTTCCAGAGAAGACCGTTCTTTACAACACACTTCTTTGCAAAATCGGTTCTTTATGGCTAGAGCAATCCAAAACCGCTTTCAAAATGCTCACGGACTTCATTAAGCACTTCCACCGTGAGAAGAAGGGTGAAGGAATTTGGTCTAAGGGCTCGCTGTCCAGCAGCAGGACCTTTGGTAATAGCAGTACATCGACAATGCCGACTTCAGTTTGCTAGAGACACGAGCATTGGACAATAGAAGATTAAAAAAATGTTTTGTTTAGTGATGAGTCCAGAACGGTTCTTTGTGGCTCAGATGGTCGCATCAAAATATACAGAAGACGTGAGGAACTATATGCAGGTTCGGTAATGTTTTGGGCAGGCATTGTATAGTTATGATCTCCTTGCTTATTAGACTACCCATAGCATATTCCTTCTTTCTTCTTCAACCAAAGCAATTGCTAGCAATTCCATGTTTGAAAATTTATTTTTTTTAAACCCACTCAAGACAGTCGCACATAAAACTGATTTAAAAAACCCGTGCGGAGCCCGGTTGTTCCGCGGCCCGTGTCTTACACGTCCCGCCCTAACAAATCAGCATTTAGTCTTCTAAATATTTGACATAGACATTAGCAGAAATAATTCCTAATATACTAATTGTTTTGTTTTATTTTTACAGTTAAAACAGAGGAGAATGAAGAGGATGAAACCTCTAAAGTACTAGGTAAATTAATATATACAGTATTCATTGTTTATTTATATTATGGAACATGTATGACACACTTGATATTATGTATAAAAGAAAGATTAATTCATATTTCACTTATTTGGACAGTTTTATTAAATTCATTGAAAAGCGCTGTTTTTTTAATATTCTTTTTGTTTTCTTTTTGGAAGCATATGATTACGTTTTCTCTGCTCATTGGTGTTAGAATTATGTAATATTCGGCAGATTGAAACGACAAAATTGTATATTAAAAATATAGCAAAGTTGCTAAAATAGGAAGTAAAAATATGTCGTAATACTATCTAAAACTGATAAATGGTAGCCAAGATATAATATTTGAAGACATTTTACGATAATTTACTTCTTAGTGGTTAAGTAGTAGTTTTAACCTTCCGATGACCAACCTTTTTTTGTTACACGGATGACCAACGGGGGTAAAAAATGACCCCAGGTCAAAAATAACCCCAAGTCAAAAATGGCCTGGAATTAATGTTTTCAGCATTTAAATCTTCATCTAACAATACATCCTCGTTTTCTGATACTATTTCATCTTCTATATCATCATAAAAATCGCTAACAGTAACAATTTCCTGTAACTCAGCCTCAGTAAGATATTTGTGGGCCATATCTTATATGTACACAAAATACTAAGAAACCATAATAATATACGCCAGGAAATAATAATAATAATGACTAACTGTAGCAGACAGGAAGGTCATGAATCAGTGAATGATGACAGGCACCACAGTCTAAAAATAGATTTTGATAACGCGCAGTGTAAAACTACTTGGAATTCCACATAATAGACGGTATTTTACTAAACATCAACTTCAGAATATATTTTTTATTCGTAAAATATAGGGAATTTTTTTATTTCAAAATATGAGGATATCTAGAATGATATTAAAGTCAAATAAAAAAATACTGAGTTAAAAATTGAAAATACTTTTGAATTTATTAAAGAAAAACATACTCTGGGGTCCAAATTTACCCCCCTTGGTCATCCGAAGGTTAACCAGGTATTGATGTTTATCTGTCCTAGTGATTGTGTTTTTTGGTCTCCTAGTAAATTTCCACACTAAAACCTGAAAAGTTTTTGTGTATACTTTACGTCTATGTTTGTGGCTTTCGGGTAGGTTTTAGCACCGCTGTCGAGCCTCTTTTGGATCGAGACGTTACTTTAACAGCTACATAATTTTTTTCATTTCTTTTCATTACTCTTTTTTCCTCTTTAGAAACCGTCTGTGCTATAGCTATCACACTGCAGTATAGCTTGCAATCACTATTATACCTACAAGTCCAAGTTATTAGTCTTCCCCAGATCTGCCATATAAATTCTCTCTAAGCCAAACCCGATAGACCTTTTATTTTATTCTTGTTACCCAGGGTTCTTGTATCAAGCTTACTATAGTAGAGGAGGCAAGTATGCTAAATTTGCAGTTACTCGAGCGTTATGGGAACCTATTGGGTTGTGAAGAGTGGGTCCTAAAATCAAAAAAAGTAAGTTTTCCATAAACTGGGGGACTTTCCATTTTTAATTTAATTTTCCATTTACAACAATCGCTTTTTTTCGCTTATAGCGCCATCTATCCATAATTCTAAAAGATATTTCGAATAAAAGTTGCTTATTTTTACGTAAGGAATCCAAATCTGCAATAAAAAATGGGGACTCCTATAATTACCCCCCACCCCACTCCGTGGGGGTCGTGTTTGTTATCATTCGATAGATTTTTGAAAAAGATTGAACAAGTATTTTTTAGCTTTTCGATCTGACGTTCATTTCGCGGAATATTCGCTTTTTTTGTGAAACTTTGTGACTCGCCCAATTCCTTACCCCCCCCCCCTCAAATTGTCAGATTTTTTAAATATACACTGTTCTGCATGTACTTAACTTACCTTATTCTTATCAGACAATTTCAGTACAAGGTTTCTCCCCATGTGATTTTATGACGCGGTCGAGTAACTGCAAAAATGTCCGCTTGGGCTCCCCTACCATTACGTGAGTTGAACAACACTCGGTATCAACGAATATAGACACATATAGAAATATGCTTTAAAGTAATTTTTTGGTTTTTGTTAGCCGGAAACACTTTACTTTTTTACTACTGTTCCCGCTACAACAGGGAGCGTTCATATGATTACCGTTCATCGCTGCACCTTCACTGTTCAACAAAATAAACCACGACTGCTTCTGAAATATTAAAGAGTGGTGCTAGGAATGTTTAGCCTTACATTTTCACATTTCATAACATTAGAGATCAAATCCTACTGCACCATTTTTTTAGAAAGTAAAAAATTATCTTTTTATTCTTTTTAATAACTGAATGTTTTTAGAACTATAAATAAATAATAGTGTGATTCAAATTTTTAATTTAAATACATAATATGTTGAAATCTACAAATAATATAATAAATTTTATGCACTCGCCATCTACAGGCTATTTTGCAAGTAAATTTACCATTTCTCCCATTTTGTAATGTGCTTAATAAGCATCTATGTTCATTGGTACTATGTTGGTTATGGTACATCGGGGCAGGGCCCACTTGTGAGCCCTTCAGGCACTTAGACCTCCTACGGCGGGTCCATTGTATCACTCCTATATTACGGAACAGATCCATAAGAACCTGGTCTTCGGCGTTTCTGCGACCCAGGCTACACCGGGCTCCCATGCTAGTCCCCCAGAAACCTTATGGCCTCACAGAAACCCACAAGTCTTTTAAAAGGCAACTCCCTCACCTGGCTCAGCTGCATAGATGCCGATCCCAGGATCTGCCACCTCCAATAGGCCAATGCCGGACACTCCCAGAGGACATGTGAGGAGGTTTCCTCCTCCTCATTTACATAAAAAAGAAAAATGGAAAATGTGGATACGGCTTTTCTAAGTAAACGCGAAACAATGAGTAATTATGGAAATAATGCTCGACAATTATTTGTTTAAGAATTTTACAAGAATGTCAAAAAGTGATTTCGAACTATTAATAAATATGATAGGGCCAAAAATAGAGAAGAAAGATCAAACACGAGAAACGCAATACCAATCTCAACAAGATTAGCAATTATTTATATATACTAAAAGTTTTAGTTTAGTGTATTTATTCAGGGTACACTACTCTTCCATTTGTTTCATAGTTTCAGAAGTATGCCAAGTTCCACAACTCTGGATGTACTGTATTAATAAACCTTATAGTGATTTCATTTGACCACGTATTCATCTTTTCTTTGTATGTCTTGACAAAACCAAATTAAATTTCAACAGAGTACAGGAAATAAAGAAGAAATACAGAGCAACATGCAAAATTTTCCACAGCAGTTCGACTTTATCGGCAACGCATCGGCCACTGCAATAGTGTTCAAATACCAGTAAGATTTCGGCCACATGGCTCAGCCAAACGGCGATATTTTCATTAGATGGCTGTAATGTTGCCAGAAACATACCAAATATATATTTTTGGCAACATATTGCTTCAAAAACTAGCCCGTCTAAATGCCCCTTTAGACGTAGACCAATCCATGACTGAGCTGGCGACTCGTGAAAAATAAAATCCCACAACTTCTCATCAGTACATTGAAATGCAGAATGTAGATGACCAGGATGAGCTAATGATAGAAATAGATTCTGAACCTGAGGCCTCATGTTTTTCTGATTAAATCACCACATCCATTACTTGCATTATTTGTTGTTAAGAAGAAACTTTGATTTTTTTATGAAATAAATTTTGCGTTCTCTGTTGTTTTTGTATTTTGTTTATATATAAAGAACACTGTTGTTTAGTCTCATAATATTGTATATAATTTCATGATTTTTAATACCCTATTTCATCTTCAACAATATCCCTAAGGGCGTCATAGGGTTCGTTCTCAGAAAATTCTCCATATCGAGAATTCTCCAACACTAGGGCTGTAAGACTTTTGGATGGCCCCACTGTGTGAAGCCTGGCATGTCTCAAACCTCCACAACTGACCCAGGAGTCCTGGAACCTCTGCAGAAGAAGCTCCCTGAGACTACCCCGACCAGTAATGAAGGCCACCCCAATCACAGGTTCGGGTCCCACAGGCAGAGAGGATGAGCCTCGGGCGTCAGCCCTTTCGTTACCTTCCACCCCTGTGTGTCCCGGTACCCATACCAACCTAACCCTGTTGGTCAGAGCAACATCATCCAGTGCTCTCTTGCACTCAAGAACCAGCTTAGAGCTGATCTGGGGCGCTTCCAAAGCCCTTAGCGCTGCCTGGCTGTCAGAACAGGTAGAGATGTTCCTGCCTGAGCAAGCCCTGTCTTAATCTCTTGAGCACATGCCAGGATCGTAAAGATCTCGGCCTGAAAACTGATGCATGAGAGCCGAGAGCCTGGCTAGACTCAAATTCGACTCCACCATCATACACTCCAGCACCTGCCCGCTCGTCCATTCTAGATCCATCTGTGAACATATGGTACTATGTTAATTTTTTGAATATTAATTAAATTATTAACCGCACGCTAATTTTATCAGGAATACTTCGTAAAAGGCATTAAGCGATAATATGCTTGATGGAGAAAATACAAGGGGCGTTTTTACAGTCGAATGCTGCAAAATTATAGATTTACAAGATCTACAAGAATATAAAATACAGCATGCAGCAAAATAAACAGTACTAAGATTAATATTAGAATGTTCATGAATATTTATATATTTAATATTGGGACCGTGCAAGTTCGGCAAAGCGACCTCTATTTCTACGCTCTGTACTTTTATTCGCACTTTTAATTATATTGGCCAATTATATTAGTCCTGGTTATTGGATAATTGTCAAGGCCATAGTCCAAAAAAATAATAAGAAGAAAAAATAAGATGCAGGTTATGTTATGCAAACGTAAACAATTGTATGTAGTAAATAAAATTAGTTATTAAAATGCAGTACTGCAAGCAAAATACAATTAATTAAATTTACCTTTATATAATAATTGCATATCATATCAATATTGTGGAGCAATATATAATTTTTCTGCTTTAATGACAGAAGGTATGAAATATACGTCAATTTGACAAATTCAATTGACAATATGAATTATTTAAGATATTTGCAATATTTCTCCGCGACTCGCGCACGGTCATTTCTTGTTTCCCTTCCAAGTACTTGCACACCGCGAATACATGATATAGCCTTGCAAACATTATTCAAGACGACATTCCCGATAAAACAGATGTTAAAGATGCGCTCTGCCACGAAAAAATCTTTAAATTCTTGTCCGCAATTCTGGAATGCCAAACGGTGAATCGGTCTGCTCCCTTCAGCATTCCCCTTATGTACGCATCAGGTGGCATTAGGGCTGGTGAGTGGCGACTTCCCAGAATGGTTTAGACTAGTAGATCTGGCGCAGTATTCGAAGAGACTCCCTAGCTGTGTAATGTTGCCCCGTCCTGCTGAAATCATTGATGATTAGCTTGCATCGTTTTCGCGACCTTTTCCGTATGACCGAAATAGCACTCCACGATATAAATGAATTTCTGCAAAACTGAGAACCATCCTGAAGAATCCAACATTAACACGACATTCACATATGTACGTTATAACGACTGTTCGGGAATCACTATTTCTTTATTTTATATTGACTATCATTCTAATATTTATTTATTTCGGGTAGAATAAGTTTTAGATAATTTATTAATCATATCTAGTTGTTTTGGTCTGCCCCCTGTAAAAATGATGCAGAATAACCTTGTGTGTGTTCTAATTTAAATAAGTGCTCAATGTCAATTTTCACTAATCCACAAGCGCAAATCGCTTTAGGTACGCATGTATCAAAATGGACATGCTCTGTCGAGTACCTTTAGTACGGAAGGTACGACTTCGCTCCAAGCCTTCAACGAAAGAACTTCCGAATTCCAAATGTTTTCGCCTTTCATCTAACTGACGGCGCCGTCCGCGAGTGCTTGAATTTCATGGAAGCAGTGATGAATTGAGTAATTACACTTGGGTCTGCATAACCAAATCCTAAAGAATACCAATTTTCAAGGTAAGCGATTTGTGCAAAGCTTGTGGAAACATATTATTTTTAAATTCAATTTTTTACAAGTTAGTTTTCATATTTTCTGCAGTTTTCATACAACGACGTTCGGAAACCACTCAGTACGTTTCGGCGCATGACACATACAAATTTGTGGCATGCGCATTTCAGTACTGTTTATTTTGTTGCATACCGTATGACAGTTGAGTAGCAAAACATAATTATATCTGTTTAAAGTCACTGTTAACAAACGTACGGGACCCATTATTAACCAGAAAAATAATAATGGAAGCTAACAACAATGGCAATAAATTCAAACTAACTTGGATCTTAGGGCAGCGGCATTGAGGAAAATGAATATGTAGATAAACTAGCAAAAATTGGAAGTAGTCTCAAAATCCCAGCTAATATAAAAATAATTTATAATGGCATACTCTCAAAATTGAAAGCCAGAATCAAAGAAAAACACAACAATTTCTAGAAGAACTCCATTTAATTGAAATGGAGAAATACAACAATAATTCCCGGATACGCCATGGTTTAAAAAATCTCCAAATATCGATAGAAGACGCTTAACGAACATAATAACAATGAGAACAGGACATGGTATATTCGGAACTCATTTACATCGAATCAACATTAAAATACATCCATACTGTGAATGTGGATAAGAAGAAGATCTAGGCCACATTTTCCTTCGTTGTCCAATTAATAAAATGAATTCATGGGGTATACATAAAACGCTTCAAGCTGCAGGAGCAGCTGACACATAAGCGCTTCAAGCTGCAGGAGCAGC
The DNA here is from genome assembly GCF_917563875.1 of Diabrotica virgifera virgifera. NCBI lineage: Eukaryota > Metazoa > Arthropoda > Insecta > Coleoptera > Chrysomelidae > Diabrotica > Diabrotica virgifera. The sequence goes on along the minus strand of NC_065445.1, from coordinate 67,216,000 downwards.
TGACACATAAAGCGCTTCAAGCTGCAGGAGCAGCTGACACTTCTAATTTTTATTATATTTATATTACAAATTTATATTACAAAATATTATCCAAAAATAAATATAAGTTCTAAATAATTTTTTAAGCAACAAGATGAACATAAACAAAAGAATATTATTTCCAAAAAAAGCTAACCCAAAGCTATAACTCTTCTGCTCCGCTGTTACCCTATAAAGTGAAACGTTTAAACTCCTTTATCTACTCTATCTCATATTATGTATAAGTTTTTAGTTTGTCAAAACTGTCATTATAGATAGCAGTGCGTTTAAAGTGTGCGTGAAGTAACAATGTATTTTAGATGGGATTTACTTTTTCGCACTGTTTTTTGGCACACTTTCATTAATCAAATATCCTTAACTTTCGCGTTGTCATGGTGATGACATGTGAGCAATAAATTACAACAAAAGTTTTGACAGTTTTGTGGTTTGAAAGAAGTTTGAATTTTTAAATGTCACAGTTCTAATTGTAGAATAGAAATGTATTCGTGACGAAGAGTTGCAGTTTTTTTATTTGTTTATCGTATATCAAATATTGTATGAAACTGTGCGTGAAGTACTTTTTGCGCACTTACGCGATGTATAGCACTCGCACCGCTCGTACTCTAAACATCGCGTGCGTTCGTAAAAAGCATACTTGACGAACTTTCATAAATAACTATTATTGTACTATCTGTGTTTTACTGAACTTATTACCAATACCATTAAACCCAATTCATTAATATCATAGAAACAGTATTGCATATTGGCGTGAGCAAGACCAAATGCAATACTAAGAAATGTACAGTCGGAAAAATGAAAGAATACCCATGAACGAACATATAAAACACGCTGTATTTTCCTGTCACCGTGTCACAAAGAAAATTGTCCAACGCAAGTACATGTAATAATAATTCTTACATGTACTTGCGCTGGACAATTTTTTGTGTGACACGGCGACAGGAAAATACAGCGTGTTTATATGTTCGTTCATGGGTATTCTTTCATTTTTCCTACTGTACATACTGGCAAATGCACTATGCTCTGTTTTTAAACCAGGAGGAGTAATTTAAATTTCCCGCGCCGTAATGTTTGTTGTAATTGGTCCAACCTGAAGCAAGTTTACTCCACCATGATGAAATTTTGACACTATTGACATTTATGAAATTTTGATACTATTGGTATTTCATAGGTTAATTAAGTTATATCGGCGATTTTTTGTGTTTTGTGCGTTATTCCTTTAACTTTTAGTCTGTTTTTGTATAAAAACAAAACAGTTGTTTGTTGTTTCTAGAACTCTTTAGCGACGTACAGTAGAACGTCAATAATCCGGATTAATTCGGACCGGGTCCCATCCGGATTATCGAAATTACCTCAAAAAAAGGCCACTATACACATTAAAGTACAACAAATGTTTTAAAAATTTTTGTTTTCTCTTGTACTGTAAAGTGTCTAGAGGTGAAATTAATCACTGAAACTTTTTTATATTTAAACACTGTATTGTAATTATATAACTTAATTTATAATAGCATCATGTGTACAGTAAAATATCAGACACTATTTGAAGAGTACAGGGGACAAACAAGGAATGTCACTTTTTCATGAATTTTGGCTTTTCTCGCCATGTGGTAGCAAAAACTGAGTACTATCGACTAGACCAGTGGTTCCCAACCTTTTTCCCATGATCGCCCCCTTAGACAGGTTTCACCAGTTGTGAATACTATAATCGCCCCCCTCCCCAATTAAATGGAAACAAAAAATTAATCAGTACAATATTTATTTATTTTTACATTTCGTAAAATGATACATGGTAAGTCATCATTCAATCTTCGCTTGTCCACTGCTGGACATAGATCTCTCTCATAATTTTCCCTCTATTTCGATCTTGTGCCTCTTGCATCTTGTCCACGTGTTGGTGAACATGGTTAGTAATAATTGTTAATTTCTCCCTTGGGCCTGGTGATACTCACATAATTTCTTTATGTCTGGCTCAATGTTGGTTAATAGCTATTTACCTCAAATCCCCTCCAAGGTGGAGGCAATATGTTTGAAGATCCTCAGAATAACCACATGATGATTTCTGAGGAATTTGGTCAGACCTCCTCTCTGTATATTTTCTTCAAAAATAGATAGTTTGTCAATGAATGCTGCGACTACTCCCTTCGCTTTGGCCATATTTATGTTCTTCCTTTGTAATTCCAGATTCGTTCCATTTAATTTTTCAGAAATATCTGATAGTTAAGCGATGTTGTTTCGCTTCTCTTGTAGTGCTGTACTCAGTGTGGGGTCAGTAGTTATAAGAAATTCGATAACCGTAGCCATGAGACTGCAGAACCGCCGTAAGCAATTCCCTTTCGAAAGCCAGCGGACTTCCGTATGTAGTACTGGAATAGCAATGTATTAAATATCTCATCATTTTCTTTACAGAGTGTCAGAGTGTACGAAATATTACATCATTCTTTGGTTTTGCTTTAATTTTATTTACCTCATCTATGACAAGACCAATATATACGTATGAAGCACAGACATGGACCTTCACAAAGGAAAATATGGAAAGGATGGCCAATACTCAAAGGGCAATGGAAAGAAAAATGCGGGGTATCAAGCTAAGTAACAAAAATAAAAATACATGGATCAGAAATAAAACCAAAGTGAAAGATCTAAACAAACATGCAGCTACTCTCTAGCGGAAAACATGACAAAACAACGGACAAAAAGACGGAAGATGGAATGAAGCGATGATCCACTGGAGACCTTGAGACCGTAAAAGAGGAAAGGGCAGACCACAGATGAGATGGTTGAATGACCCAAAAAGATACGCTGGGACCAGATGAACAGGATTAGCACTGAACGAAGAAGAGTGGAAAAATAAGGGGGAGGCCTACGTTCAACTTTGGACAAATGAAGGGCAAAAGATAGATATATGACAAAGCGACCACAATTTCGGCCTTACACTTTTTGTTAGAGTCAGATCGGCAGGGTCACTTCTATCCCTTTCTCTTTTGTGCGGATGTTCGCCCAATACGAAAGCTCGATAAAAGGAAAATGCAGAATTAATTATAATGTATTACTTACCTATAGAATTAAATTGTATCATGATTCATAGCCCTCTGTTACTAGACGAGATGTTTGTGTTATTATTACCTGCATTGTTGTACATTTAATTACTTTTTATTATCCTATGGATATCCGATCGAAAGTATTGTTTTTTCTTCTTTATTACTCATTTCTCGTTTCCCAGATGCTAATCGCCCACCTTATCGTCCCCTTTTCTCTATTGCCCTCCATATCGCCCCTTCGCTCTATCACCCCCCCTGAAAATCTCAAATCGCCCCCAAGGGGGCGATCGTTCCCCGGTTGGGAATCACTGGACTAGACTATCGATTCAGAACAATAACCAGAAAGATCAGTCTATATCAATTTTTTAAGAATTTGTATCCAGGTGAAGGACCAGGATTGTCCGCACGACACTGGACAAAAATAAGGAATGTTAGCAGTTTTTTGGTGCATTATTAAATTAATAACTTAATATAGATTAATATTATATTAAGATTATAGACCAATAATTGCTAGAATTCTGCTTAGAATCTCACTAAGTATTTTTTAGATAACATAAGAATTAAACCTTTATTGCTGTTTATCTCAATATGTATAAAATGTGACATTCCTTGTTTTTCCCCTGTACTCTTCATTTGGGCTTTTAAAAAAATGTGTAAAATATTTAACTGCGGTAGAGGTTCGTTTTTCGCAGCGAAGTTCTTAATTTATTTTAAAAGAATCAGATATTTCTGCTAGATACAAATCCGGATTTTTGACGTCCGGATTATCGACGTTCTACTGTATTAGTATAATATAATATTTATGGGTTACCGTCGAAAACCGACATGATCAACCAAAAAAGAAGATAAATCTGGTTATTTTTATAGTGGCATTATTGGTTGTGAATATGTCTTTTGAGAGTACTCCTCCTATTTAAAAAATGAACCATAGTATCAAAATATGTACGCAAAAGTGAAGAAAGAAGAAGAAGAACTTACGTGACCGGATTGGTCAGCAGCCGAAGATATGATACTACGAGAACAAGACTTGGCTAGGAAATGATGTTTTATGTGAAAAGATGCAGTAAACGTTAAAAAAAATAGTATTTTTCTTATTGTTGTAGTCATAAATGCATTAACAATCATATGAACACAGATTCTTCAGAAGAAGGATCACAAAACCTTCTCTAGATGATATTTTGAAAAATATAATCAATTTTCAACGCCATCTACATCTGAATGTATGTAACAGCAAATTAGAAGATATCTGTTGTAAATTTGAAATTTTTGATGGTTTAAATATGGCGTACTTTTATCAACTTTAAAACCTGACATCTATCGGAAATTATTACAACCAAATAAAGCAGAATTCTCTATTATCAATTTGTTAAGTTTTTAAGTTTTTCCTGTTTTTTCTTTCATTAGGGCTTTTTCGTTTTTATTTGCATTGAAATAAATTATTTTTTTGGATTGTAAATAATTAATAAAATCTACAGTTTTATTTTTTTAGTTCTTTTCACTTTATAAACGATACTTTTCCTGGTTGGCACTTATTTTATTGGGAATAAGCGATTTTTATAATAATCTTTTCTTCTATTTTCTATAATGCGCACGGGATGTCCCGGTTACTTTTTTTTTCTGTAGTTGACTGTTTTATGCTAAGTCCATGGTTCTTGCAAAGCCAAAAAGCCAGTCATGTTTTCTTATAGTTTTATCAATCAATGCTTGTACATGGTACCTACTTTGGGATATTGTCCTTTTCATGATCATTTTTCAGTGCGTCACAAATGATAGGAAAAAGGGTAAGTCCGTGATAATACACATTTATGACATTTATTCTAACATGACATTTTAGTTAAATCTGACAGTTGTCACATTTTATTTTCAGTTTAGAATAAAAACAAATCAAATGTGTTTCTTGCATTTATAAAATGGTATTTTCTTTGATTTGTATAGTCTTATAAATTATACAGATTATATTTGTAATATTATTATCTAATTAAAAAAATTATTTTTTTTAATTATGGCGCCATCTATCGACAACTAGAATAATCACAGAACTAGAAGTAATCACCGACGTGCCTTTTTTTCTGTCACATACAATTTAATGCGTTAGAAAGAAATCGAAAAACTGTGACGCACTGAAAGATGATCATGAGAAAAAGAATACAATAATTTCAGTGTGTTAGTAAATACATAGTAAATGCTTAAAGATTTTGGTTAATTATTTTTATTATTATTTTTTAATTTATATGTAATATTTATTTTATTTTTTTATTATTTTATTATGTTTTTTATTGTTTTATTTTTTAATATCATTAAATTAAATATTTAATGTATTTAATACAGTTTGTATATTAGTGCACCCTAATATTTTTATGGGTATTTTGGCATGGAATCCGAGCTTGACATGTAACACCGTTGCCATGTCCTCTATTTTTTCATACTATCACATTACATAAAGTTGCATTTAAAAAATAGTTTTTTGAAACACCAATTAAGAGTAAACAGTAGCGATCAACAGGTAGCAACAAAATATAACTTCGGGAGATAGTATCATAAACTTTGGCAACAGTGGTAATCTTTGACGTTATCTAAGATTAATATTTTGACAATATCATAGTCGCGCTAAATGGAAGTAATAGAAAACGATTTTATTATTAATAAATAGATATTTATAAAAATTAAACCAAAATGGGTGAACATTTTATGTTAAGATAGGTATTTAGAAAGGTATTTGCATGAAATATCTAATAATAAATTTTTTGTTAATGATAATAATGATAATAATCATTTTTTGTTGTGAAGCGAAACAAATTTCGATTTTCGCATAATTTTGGCACGGTTTTTAATGGACTTTTTCTTGGAAGGTTTCACTTTATTTTTCGTTTGATTTACTTTTTCCATTTTGTTAAACTACTGATAATATTTTTAGAATAAAAAATCCTCCTAAAACTTTATATACTCGCATTAAAATTCGAAATATTTTTACGTAAAATATACTTACCTACCTACATATGGATGCCTCAGAAGTCAAACGGTGTAAGTCCCATTCTCCCTAAAAATGACTTATGAGATAAAACACTTATTATATTATTATATATAATAATATTATTGTTTCCTTGTTTGTATTTATGAATATGTTACCCATATTATGATAAAGACAGTTTATTTGTTTTTAATAACTTCTTTTATTTCTGCAACTATTGTCAGAAACATCTTAGTAGCTCATTTTAAACAATTATTGCCTTACACCGATTGGCTTCTGAGGCATCGATAACTAAACTTCACAATTAACAACAATCTGTTCTTTCAAAGAGGCCAACAACTTATACAACAACAACAAATATATAATAAATTAACTATCAATAAACACTACTTTCCTATGAAACAACAAAAACTAATTTTTAAATTAACACACTACTGCACTGAACAGAACAAGAATCTACAGGTCGAGCAAGTCTTGTAAATTTCACGATTGCGAGCCACGTTTCACGCAACCGTGTTTGCGTACTTGTGTTTCGAGTTGCGTGGTCGTGCGGAGTTATATTTACCAATTCGCGCAATCGTACTTGAGACTTGAGACGCTGTGTCAGGTGAGGTGTTTGAAAATTTGTGTAACTTGATTGCTTGATTCTGTGGTGTGAAGGTGGTTAAACTTTTGTTTTATTTTTTTTTGTTTTGTTTGTTTTTGTTGTTGCGAATATATCGCAGAAAGTTTTTAGATGAAGTAATTGTATGATGAAGATAACACAGAAAATACAAGAGGGCAGCATACTTTGCAAAACAATTGTTACAATTTGAAATCAACAATTTGTTAAGTTGTTGTCTTGCAGGTAAAAAAGTGACTTTTTAAAAAAATTATATCTTGGAAACTAAAAATTATTTTTATTTATAATTGAAACATGTAAAAGTATAGTACTCTCAAAAAAATTTCAGCCAAAAATATTCATTTTTGTAGAGTTGACTGCAATTTTTCGACAACAGCCCTTTTTTGCAGTGAGCAGCATAACAAGTCCAGTCTCATCTGAAATCAAAGTTTCTTGTAGTTTATACCTCTGGCTAGTGAATGAACAAAGGATTTTTTATTAGATGAGGTCATTTTTGTTTTATAAAAAAAACTACTTTAAAAATGAGAAAAATTGGGGTCAAAAATGTGTTTAAACTTATGTAAAATCTTCAAATCTCATTTTTTTTAATTCCTTCGTTCATATTCTAGCCAGAGGTATAAACTACAAGAAACTTTTTGATTTCAGATGAGACTAGTTATGCTGCCAACGCAAAAAAACTTAAACTCTACAAAAATGAATATTTTTGGCTGAAACTTTTTTTGAGACTACCTTAAGTACTATACTTTTACATGTTCCAATTATAAATAAAAATAAATTTTAGTTTTCGAGATATAATTTTTTTAAAAAGTCACTTTTTTTACCCACAAGACCTATGTAACCCCTTAAAAAAATGTTTGGAAGAATATGTTTGATGACCAAGATGCATACATATATTTAGAAGGAAAGTTCCTGATTTCTGTAGTATAATACATAATACCGAAGAGGAAGTAGCCCTAAGCTCCGGACTCCACTTGCGATTTGTAGTTGTGAAGATTGAACACATTCTTTCAAATAGAAGTCAATCCATGATTATTTAGTCACAAATGGATTGACTTGTATTTGAAACAATGTGTTCAATCTTCCTGATTACAAATCGCAAGTGGAGTGCGGCGGTAATAACACCAAAATATTCCATATAGGTCCATAGAAGGTACAGACATTGAAAAATTCCTGGAATATCCCCGAAAACATGTTCCCTGAACATCCCAGGAAAATCCTGTGTCAGCATTTTAAACATTACCTGAATGTCTTATTGGAACATTCCATGAATGTCCACGAATGTTCTCTGGACATTCAAAATATATTTTGTAGACATTCCCTGGATATACCAGAAATACAGTGATGAGCGCTCTAATAACCGGCAAAATAGCACAAAAGATGTATTAAGTAGTGAGATAAAAAGACATGAAACTAGTTGAGCTGGGAAATTTAGCGATATTAACTTATACATTTAGATTGTATTGATTGTGTACCACCTTCAGACGTATCAGACGAGTTTGGAAACTACCACTGTCACAGTGACAGTTTTAGTTGACATACTCCTCCGATATGTGTAAAGGTGGGATCAATATAACGTAAATTTGAAGGTTAATTTCGCTAAATTTCCCAGCTCAACTAGTTTCATTTCTTTTTATCTCACAACTAAATATGTTGCCATATTTTGCCGGTTATTAGGGCACTTATCACTGTACATCCTTGCTGATGTGACAATACCTCCTATCTGTTTTTTCATGAGTTTTGTATGAGAGATGGAAAAACATGTTTTAAGGTCACCTCCTGTGTTCATATGTAAGTTTTGACTTGTTTTGTAGTTCATAGATAGTTTAATTTACTACAAAACAAGTCAAAAAATATCATATGAAAACAGGAGGTGACCCTAAGACAAGTTTTTAGTCTCTCTTACAAAACTCATGAAAAAACAGATAGGATGTATTATTACATCACTGACGATATGTGGCCATACCAAATAATACATCCTTGATAAATATAAACATTTTTATTGAACAAAATCTTTTCATACATTCTTTTAATGCAATTTACTGATATTCCTAAATATTTCAAAAAAATGTGTCACATTTGCTTTGTAAACCTTTCTTTTGCCTTTCGTAGCCACATATTCCGTTTCCTTCCTGGTTTTTTGTAGACCACTTCTCTCAGCTGATTCTAAAAAAAATGAAATAAATGGTAATTTTTCTATCCTTTACAATTAACAATCAGAAGAAATATTATTTACAGATAATGATATGCATAATAATAATAGGTTTGTTCTAGCATCAGTTTGAAACCATCAGCGAATAGTGGACCAGCGCGAGTAGAGGGGATCGCACTGGTGACTGTATTATGTTCTTTTACTGACCAACTGTTTGCTGATGGTTTTTGACTAGTTTGACTGTTTGCTAGAACAAACCTAATAATAATAAATATTTGGAAGTCAAAACATTAATAAAATTATTTTTTCAAGTTAACTTTCACATGCGCGTCTTAAAATTGTACTTTTAATACTTATATCATAAATAACTATTAAAACTATCTTAAGAGGAAACAGTATCGATCAACAGGTAGCGAAAATGTGTTCCAAGATTGCGGCTGTAATTTTGAATATTTTTCAAGATATTTGGCACACATATTCGTAATATAATAAAGAATGGCGGTACAGAGCCCAATTTGAAAAATATATTATTATGTGGAAATTACTCTGTAATTAAATATAATATAAAAAAACGAGCTTGTACCGCCATTAAGAAGAACAAAAAAATACACTTTCTTCAAATACAACTTTTTTATCAGATTTTGTGTTATTTTGGAACTACTAAAATTTTTTATTTCATTAGTAGTTCCAAAATTACACAAAATCTAGGCATCGGATAAAAAAGTTTATTTGAAGAAAGTGTATTTTTTTGTTCTTCTTAATGGCGGTACAGGCTCGTTTTTTAAATATTGTATAATTACAGAGTAATTTCCACATATTAATATATTTTTCAAATTGGGCTCTGTACCGCCATTCTTTATTATTTTACGAATACGTGTGCCAAATGCCTCGAAAAAATATTCAAAATTACAGTGACATTCTTGGAACACGTTTTGGCTACTTGTTTATCGCTACTGTATTACCTTAAAACATTGTAATTTGCTAAACCAGTATATTTTACTCTACTACTACTCTACTAGCTACCTCATTTTCCACTGTTTCTAAAGACTTGTTTACATGGGTAGAGTTTTGAGGAGAGTAGAGTAGCGGTAGTATTCTACCAAAAATGGCTTGATACCATTCACATGAGGAGAGTACAAGTATAGTACTGATGCTAGTATAGTGAAACCGATTTTTGTATTTTTAAACACTCTTGATTATAAGTGCACCTTAAATTCTTAATTTTTTGCTTAAGCTCGTTTACTCCAAAGCCCCCTTTGCCATTCTTTCGACGATTTCATCCTCCGCAGCTTGCTGCAAACTTTTATTTCTGTAGTATACACTACCTAAATTCCATAAACACTGGTATTCGCCGTATTACAGCTCTACAAGTTTTAAAGTTTCATCTTCGGTGAACTTCATTTTCACTATTTACACAAAACACAATTCCAGCCAGAATGACAGCGCCCCCATGTACTCTCCTACCTACTCTATTCTGCCATAATTGAGCGTGTTCCATGGGTAGAGTGTGCAGCCGAGTAGACATTTTGGCAGTAGTGGTGGTCATAGAGTAGTTACTTTGCCATAGGTTGCTAGTCACTCTACTTTAACTCCAACTATACACTCTACCAGCTATTCTACTGTGCTGAGCATTTTTACAGGTAGAGTTACTCTACTCTATCAAGTACTTGTATCATTACTCTACCTGTGTAAACAAGTCTTAAATCTACTGAATGAAAATCTACTTAATCTTAATCTACTCTTAATGAAAAATGTCTAAAATCATTTACCCACCTAGTATTATTGTAGAATTTAAGACAGTCCAGTGCCTTATAAATAATTTCAATATGAATATTTTTTCCTTTAATTCTCCTTTGATACCACTCCATTTTAGATTTTGGGGAACTTATTTCATTGTGTTTATAGCCCATATTTATTGAAGGAACCCAATCTGGAGATTGTTATTATCGATTAAGTCGGCTGGTTTTCCTATAAGATTAAAATGTTAACATCTTCAAAAATCGTTACTGTTGTAATAATTGTAACTTACCAGATATAAAATGATTACAGCAGACAGGACAGGAAAATTTTCGTTTCGCTAGTAAAACCTGTACATTGTATTGCATTTAACCATTGTTGTCTCTCAGATACCTTATTTAGTTCAGTTTAAAAGTGAACTTTATCTTGACTTTATCACAATTACTTTGCATTTCACACTTCAAAACACAACACCAATGAAGCATATTATCTTCCTAAATTAACACTTCCAGAGAAAATGTTAAATTAATCTTTGTACAACACAAAATTACAAAGAAATACAACTAAAATTATCTAAAACTCATTAAGAACAGATAGAATAAGATTTATCTTTTACACCCAGTAGCAATGAACTGTCAATACGGATGGAATGGCCATGTCCCATTCAAATAGTGAAGCAAGATTGACACCAACATACAAGAGAGAGGTCCTAGAGAGAGACAGACAAGGTGTTGGAGAATTTGACATGCCGTGTAATTTGAGTTGCCTATATAAATGGACCCGATTGAATCAGTATTTACAGTTCGTTGAATATTTTAACTTATATTTTAACTTGGCTAAGGCCTAATGCTGATTGGCAGTACATATTTCAAAATTTAACCACTTTTTTGTATTTAGGGGATAAATAGAGTACACAGTGCCATACTTGGCGTTTAAATACTTTTCAGAATTGTTATTTGTATTTATCAAAACAAATACCTACTTTCCTAAAGTATTTGGGAGTTAAATAATTTTAAAACTATTTAAATACTAAATTAGTGACTGTTTTATATAAAGTGAAGAAGTAGTCCTTGATTATGTTTTAATGTTACTTTTATATTTAGAATTTTACTTTTATATTTCCCCGATTTAAGTTGATATAGGCAACTCAAATTACACGGCCTGTCAAAGTTTCCACCACCTTGTCTGTCTCTCTCTAGGACCTCTCTCTTTTATCGTGGCTGCATTAGTTGTCTTTGTGCCGATTCCATCCGTATTGACAGTTCATTGCCCAGTAGCCATATTGACATATTGATTTAATTTTGACAGCATGTTGGAAGGGATTTAAATTTGGTAAATATAACTCCGCACGACCACGCAACTCGAAACACAAGTACGCAAACACGGTTGCGTGAAGCGTGGCTCGCACAATCGTGAAATTTACGAGACTTGCTCGACCTGTAGATTCTTGTCTGAACAGATATCGATAAATATGACAGAACAGATTAGAGAAAATCTGACACGGGTTTGTCAAAATGACAGTGATAATTTCTCTATGTTGCCTAATTAGTTATTTAGTTATAATATGTTCGATTTCTTGTTAGAAATAAAAAAAAATTTAGTAGTTCCAAGATTACACAAAATCTAGGCATGGGATAAAAAAGTTTATTTGAAGAAAGTTTTTTTTTCTTCTTAATGGCGGTACAGGCTCCTTTTTTCAATATTGTATTTAGTTATAGAGTAATTTCCACATACTAACATATTTCTGAAATTGGGCTCTCTACCGCCATTCTTTATTATATTACGGATATGTGTGCCAAATATCTCGACAAAATATTCAAAATTAGACCGCAATCTTGGAACGCGTTTACCTGTTGATCGCTACTGTAGCCTCTTAAGTAAAGTTATGTTGTTGTTTTCACCAATTTTGAAAAAATGTGAAAACGTTGAATTATCCACGCCCGTCCGTCTGTCTGTCTGTCTGTTAACTCAACTCCTGCGTCATTATACCAGGTAGAATGACAAATGAGGTGTCAAAGGAAAGCTTATAATCCGAGGATGGTACTAAAGGTGAGAAATTTGACCTAGGCTGTCTGTCCGTCCTACCGCGAATATAAGTATTCCGTCACTATGCCAGGTAGAATAACAAATAAGGTGTCGAATGAGAGCTTATAATCCAAGGATGGTAGTAAAGGTGAGACATTTGACCTAGTCTGTCTGTCCCATCTGGCCGTCCGATTCTACCTGGTATAATGACGGAGGAGTTAAATTCGCGGTCGGACGGACAGACAGCCTAGGTCAAATTTCTCACCTCTAGTACCTATCCTTGGATTATATTCTTTCATTTGACACCTCATTTGTCATTCTACCTGGTATAATGACGGAGGAGTTGTGTTTACGGACAGACAGACAGACGGACGTTGATAATTCAAAGTTTTCACATTTTTTCAAAATTGGGTTCAGTTTAAACGTTCTTATAAAATTATTATATTATTCTTGTAGGTACATTTAACATTGGTTGAAATTATGAAAGAAATAATAAATAAAAAAAGTATGGCAACACTGACGCGTAACCATAAGATTCAGATGTAGGTTACATAGGGTGCACTAATATACAACCTGTCCAAAGCCCATTCCAACGAAGAGGTTGAAGCGCGTCTTGAAGCGAGTTCACCTTTTTACCAATTTGAACGTCGGCAAAGAGAGATATAATATATAGAGAGGTTCAAAATTATGGAATAAATTCATTTTTTTCGAGAATGGGCCACTTTTGAGAAAAATCCTGGGACAGGTCGATTTTTATTTTTAAATTATGATTTTTTGACATACTATATGCCATCATAGTGACGTCATCCATTTGGGCGTGATGACGTAATCGATTATTATTTTAAATGGGAATAGGGGTGGTGTGATAGCTCATTTGAAAGGTTATTCAATTGTCTATTCAGTAATATAAACATTAACATCATTACGTATTTATACAGGGTGGTCAGAAATAATTTTTTAATTAAATTAATTGACGAAAAAAGAAGAATCCATGTAATTTGTTTAACTCAAAATATATTTTTCTGCTGTTTGAAATTATAAAAAAAATGTTTATTTACTAAGTAAACATTTTTATTTTCGCTTAAATTAAATGTCAAACAGCCACCTGCCAAGTGACAGATTAGACATTTAATTTAAGAGATAAGCAATGTGTATTTGTCAAATAAACATTTTTTTTTATTTTCTGACAGCAGTAAAATATATTTTGAATTATATAAATTACATAATTTTTTTTGCACCAATTAATTTACTTCAAAAAATATTGTTTTTGTCCACTGAATAGAGAATTGAATAACCTATTAAATGAGATACCACGTGAAAAATGCCTTTTTCAAAATAACTTAAAAGTGATTAGAGATACCAAAAATCTTAAACAATAAAAAAAGTCGGCTTTACTTTTCTGAATATTTTGTATTTTTTTGTTTTTCTGTAAGACAAAAATTGGTTAAGATTCGGTGTTTCTAAATTTGCATACACTCGTGATAAGTGACCCGTTCAAGCCCTTTTAACTACAGCTCTTTCAAAAATAAGGACTTTGAACCGATAAAACTTACAGATGATATTATCAATACATACGCGACTAAAAAACTTGTGAAGTGGTAAAAATTAAGTTCATTTGAAATGCTAATTAGGGGTTGATTTTCCCGATTTCTTACCAAAAAAAGGGACCAACTTTATTTTGAGCGTAACTTGTTTACTGCTAATTTTTTTTAAATAAGCATTTTTTAAACAGTTTAAAAAAGTTAAAATGAGTTTTCCCCAAAAAAGTTCTTCGTTTTTTGGTTATGGCACGTTAAAATATTCGATTTTGAACTTGAATATGAACCTATTTTTCATTAGCTATAACTCTGCTTCTACTAGGTACTGTCACCTAATATATACACCATGTTTTTCACTTTTTTACGTGCTATATTTTTGATAAGAATTTTTTTCGACCAAATACTTACTTCTTGAGTTTATTTGCGAAAAACCGTCTGAAAACGTTAACCACTTTAAAATGTATAATACATGCCTGAATTGCCGATATAAATGAGTCAGATTAAATAAATTATTAGAAGAATTTTTTACTAAGCAACAACATTTTTGTTTATTTAGTATTATTTTGCATTTTGACAACGACACCCGACTTGGGCGTCGAAACGTTAATAAATTCATTTTTTTGGTAAAATTGTGGCTTATTTCCCGTCGAAAATACTTAATTATAAAAATGCCACAAGGAAATAGCTTCAGAACAACATAAATAACGTACTATTTAGGGTTCTACGTAAAAAAGTAAACAAATTTTATCTGAATTTTTTTAGAAGTAATAAGCAACTCCCAAAGAATGACCCTGTACCTATATTACGATCTGATTTCATCTATAGATTTTGGTTAATCTTTCTCACTTTTAGGGTCTGATGTTCCGGAGGATGTTAAGGATGTTAAAAAAGAAGTAGATCTCGATGCCACGAACATATCAGAAGAAGTTGTTGAAGAGGCTGTTGGTATAGAAGAAACTATAGAATTCATTGACCAACAAACAAATAAAAGCGAAATTATTCAAATTATCTTTGAAAGCGACAATGAAAAATCAAATGAACAACAAATTGAAATCGGCGACAACGTGATTTTAGTGGAAACATCAAATGAGGATGATAAAAATGTACCAAAGGATTTGGAGACTATCGCTAGTGATCATTCTTATTTGCCAAAGCCAATACAAAAACTCTTGAGTTGTTCTTATTGCCAGTCCGACTATAGAACGCTAAGAGGCATCAAAACGCATCTCATACAAGTTCACGGCATTCAAGTGAACCAAGATACTGAGTGCAGCCTGTGTAAAATGAAATTTATTAGATACAAGGATATGATGAGACATAAGGTCAGTCATGGACATATATGTATTCAGTGTGATAAAAAGTAAGTCTAAATTATTTATTTTAGTCCTGTCGCCAGGGGGGGTACAACGGCCTCGTTAATTCAGATGGACTTACCCAAATTTTTTTTATGTATTTTGACCCGTAGAACACGAATTTTTTGGGTAACAGTTGATCCGGATGTCGATAAGATTGTTATAGACCAAGAACTTGAGGAATCAAATAACAGCGATTTTTGGCAAAACAAAACAATATTTTGTATTTTTTGGGTCATTTTAAGCAAAAAATATTTCTACAAGTTTTTTAGTAGGATGCACAGTTTTCGAGATAAACGCGGTTGAACTTTCAAAAAATCGAAAAACTGCAATTTTTAAACCCGAATAACTTTTGATTAAAAAATAAAATAGCAATTCTGCTTAGCGCCTTTGAAAGTTCAAGTCAAATTATGTCGGTTTTGATTATTTGCATTGCTAAAAATTTATTGTGTTATTGCTAAACAAAGCTACAAACAACTAGTGCGTGAGTGATGTTTCTATGATTTCTCATTTAAAATCGAACGAGTAGGTAGAATAGGTACTAGTGCAATCAAGACTATTTCTACGTTACATGCGTTAAAACGCATGTAAAAGCACGGGAAACCCTACGTGTTTATAGCTTTGTTAAACAATAAAAAAATAAATTTTTACCAATGCAAATAATCAAAACCGATATAATTTGACTTAAACTTTCAAATGCGGTAAGCAGACTTGCTATTTTATTTTTTAATCAAAAGTTATTCGGGTTCAAAAATTGCAATTTTTCGATTTTTTTAAAGTTCAACCGCGTTTATCTCGAAAACTGTGCATCCTACGAAAAAACTTGTAGAAATATTTTTTACTTAAAATGGCCCAAAAAATACAAAATATTGTTTTGTTTTGCCAAAAATCGCTGTTATTTGATTCCTCAAGTTCTTGGTCTATAACAATCTTATCGACATCCGGATCAACTGTTACCCAAAAAATTCGTGTTCTACGGGTCAAAATACATAAAAAAAACTTGAGTAAGTCCATCTGAATTAACGAGGCCGTTGTACCCCCCCTGGCGACAGGACTATTTATTATTAGATACTAATCAAGTTTTTTTGAAGTTATACTTCTTTAGGCGCGATTGAGAGTAAAATTTCATAATACTGCGCGCATGCGCACACAGACAGGATGGCGTTTAGTTGCTAAATCTTTCTAGTTATGTATAAATAGGTATATCAGTGCAAGAAAAGGTGTGAAAAGAATATATTAGTGTTTTTAGTAAATATATTTATTATAATTTTTGTGTCTTTGGTTTTGCCTTCCTCAGGAGTAAGATGAGTATTATTAAAACATTTTATTGTATATTTGTTATACTTCACACCTTGTCTGTTTGTTACCGTGAATTGTCATTAGGTACGTCCGAACCGATACAGACACAGTCGTCGTAGCGTGTTTGGTATAGCTTTCGGCCAGAGATCGAGAGGTCTTGAGTTCGAATCCAGTGCAATCCTATACTTTTTTTATATTTTTTTGAAAGCGGTAAGCACAAGATTAGTTTGGTGTTTCAAAAAAATTAAAACAAACTGTTTAAAGTATACTTATTTTTAAGAAATCATATAATAGAAGTATAACTTCTTACGTGCGTACAAAGTACACACACATTCTTTTTTTAATTACTTTTTATACTAGATCTCTTTTTTACTCGCAGAAACTATACCTCGTTTTTAAACTAGTAGGAGCAATTCTAATTTACCGCGACGTAATGATTGTTTCTAATTGGTCCAACCGCAGGCAAGTTTATTCCACTAAATTTTGACACTATTGACATTTATAAAATTTTGACACTATTGACATTTATGAAATTTTGACACAATTGGCACTTAACATTTTTTGTTATATCGGCGATCTTTTGTGTTTTCTTTGATATTCCTTTAATTTTTATATTTTTAGTCTGCATTTATATAAGATGTTTTTACAACTCTTTAGCGACGTATTATATTATAATTAAGAATTACCTTCGCTAACGAGGGCGACGATACAGCCTGGACTATAGCGCTAATTGATAATAATTAAAA
Source organism: Diabrotica virgifera virgifera (assembly GCF_917563875.1). NCBI lineage: Eukaryota > Metazoa > Arthropoda > Insecta > Coleoptera > Chrysomelidae > Diabrotica > Diabrotica virgifera. The sequence goes on along the minus strand of NC_065445.1, from coordinate 67,198,490 downwards.
ATAACAGCTATGCAGAGGCGTGCGGTCCATGGAAGCGGGGGAAGCACCGCTTCCCTATTTATACTTCGATATAAGAAAATATATTATTAATTAATATTTAATAATCAAAAATTTTTCCCTAATCCAAGTAATCTACATATTATCTAGGCAATAGGCATTGAAAAATATTAAAAATTAATCGCGTAATACGAACGAACTCAATATGCACACAATTCAACTATTCGGTCCACTCCTGACAGAAGCGCATCTCAAAATCGCCGCTTGTCATGCTATTTTCCCTTTTAAAAATTGGTCAGGGTTCAATGACCGCACCCACTAGTCGCGCGAATTTTGGTACTCTGGAAGCGATCGTCCTATCGCCTTCCCGAAAGTGAGATGCTCCGACTGTTACTGCTGCTAAGGGGTGCTTAGTAGATATTACATACATTCGCTTAAAGAATATTTCGATTTAAATTTTTTGCAGAGATTTTTCCTTTTACTGATCTTTTATTTGACATTTTACACAAATCAAATGGTATTGCATTTTGTATAAGACAAATTAATGACTTTATTAATACGATAATTAAAAAAACGAGAGCAGTTTAAAAATATTGGGGATAAAACTGAACATATGGGGTTTGAACATGAAAGAAAAATAATGAAGATTGATAATTTCGGACACAGAGAGACAGAGAAAACAGAGGAAACAAAGAGACCTTTTGATAATATTCTACAACAAATGAATTCTAGCTTTCAAAATTTTAACGATTTAGAATTTGTAGAATTATATATAATCTTAATATGTATTTCTAATTATAATTCCTCAAAATTTCCCACAGAGGAATTTATTTCACTACGATTAAATAATGAAAATTTTTTGATATCCCAGCTTTGTATTCTCAGTTAAGTGTCATTTATGAAACAACTGACATTAATGATAAAGAAATACCCAGAAATCTGGGATTTCTGTATAACTACTGGTTTAAACAAGTCACTGGAAATGTCAAATAAACGTCAAATTGAAAGGCAGTTTATTTAGAAGTTCTCCTAAAAATTATTAATTTTTAAGGTTTTTTCTTAACTTTTTGAGTATTACGAGTAGTATAAAGAAGTACTAAACCAGTGATCTGTAAGAAAGTGTGAAATTTAGCGCCTAGAAGTTAAATTTCAGGAAACAAATAATATGGAAGGTATACCACCCGAACCTCCAGATAAAGGTAAATTTTATGTAGAAATGGAAGGAGATGGGATGATGGAATATGAGGAATTAAATAAAAATAACAATAGAGTAAATAATAAGGTAACAAACAAACAAAACCAAACAAGTAGTACTATTGAGGTAAGTAACAAATTTAGTTGCAATAACGATGAAACTTTGACAAATTTAAATCAAACAGATAAGTCAGGTAAGCAAAATTTAAATAAAGTAATAAATTTAAGATTAAAACATAGATATCAATTTGGAGATAATGCACCTTATATAGTACACATAGAAAATAAAAACGGTAACATTGGTCGATTACACAGGATCGGCACGGCCCGTTTGATTTTAAGTGCAGTACCTGAAATTGAAAATAATATCACACAAATTACAGTAGTTGGTAGAAATAAAATCAAGGTAGAACTAAATAATTTTGCTAGTGCTAATAAATTAATTGATTCTCAAATTCTTAAAAGCAAAGAGTATGAGGCATATATTCCAACGTTTTTTACTCAAAAGAAAGGTGTTATAAAATTGGTAGATAAAGAGATAGAAGATAATGATTTATTATCATTAATTAAACCTAGATTTGGAATTAAATTCGAAGTATTACATGTAAAAAGAATTATGCGGAAAGTGATTCAAGATAATGGTAATACTAATTATGTAAAAACAGGAACCGTAATTGTCACTTTTAAAGGTCAGTCTATACCAAAAAATGTAATAATAGAAAAAATGATATACGAGGTGGAAAATTATACACCCAGAATAATCCAATGTTTAAAGTGTTTGAGATTTGGGCATATAAGTGCCCAATGTAGAGGAAAAGATAGGTGTGAAAGATGTGGCGAAGAACACAACAAATCTAATTGTTCCAATCCGAATAATTTACTTTGTGTATTGTGCAAAGGAAAACACAGCGCTACTGACAAGGGAGCAGATTGTACAGAAAGACAAAAACAGGAATATATTAAAAAAGTTATGAATAATGAAAATATAACATATTATGAAGCTAATAATAAATATAAAAAATGTTATTCAACAGTAAGTAAAGACCAAGAAAATACTTCAAATAAATATACAATATCTAAACGAAAAAGATCAAGTAGTATTGATTCTAGTAGTGTAGATAAAGAAACAATGGAAGCACGCAGAAAAATTTTGCAAACACCAAGAATACAAAGTCAGCCTTGTTATAATTTTAATAATCCCATTTATTCTAACACAACACAAACACAAAACGATAATCAAAATAATATAGGAGAAATAATAGTAAACTTTATTTCAGCAACATTAAATCAAATTAATCACAATTTAGATCAAAAAACGTTGGAATTATTAAAAAACAATATTTCACAATTATTATTACCTCGTGATGGCTAACGTTTCATTTCTTCAATGGAATGCGAGATCAATTAAAACAAATAAGGGTTATTTAGAAAAATTCTTGTATGACAATAAAATAGATATAGGCTTAATATCAGAAACTTGGTTAAAAAAAAGTAATTTTATTAACTTTACTGGTTATAATGTCTTTAGGAATGATAGAGATGATGGATATGGTGGAGTAGCCATCCTTTTGAAAAAATTAATAAAATTTTACAACAGTCCTACTTTTCACCAAATTAATGACATAATGTGCAATAGCATATCAATTAAAATTCAATCCGGAAAAAAGTTAAACATTTATTCAATATACGTAAAACCAAATCTTAAAATCACTCTAAATGAATGGAAAAAGTTTTTTAATAGTCTAGAGAAGCCTTTTATAATTGGTGGTGATTTTAATAGCCACAATTATGTTTGGGGTTGTAGTACTGTAGATACTATAGGAAAAAATCTGTTAGAAGCTATTGAGGACTGTAATCTTGTAATTTTAAATAATGGTAAAGAAACTTTGATGCGTAGACCGAATAGCAATAATAAATCTGCAATAGATCTTACAATATGCTCAGCAAATATTAGTCATTTTTTCGATTGGGATGTTGTGGACGAGACATTAGGATCAAATCATTTTGCTATTATTATTAAGTCAAATATTAATGTTAATAAAGCGGAATGTGTAAATACAAAATTCCAATGGAACATAAATAAAGCGGATTGGTCTCTTTTCTCTTCTATCACTGATAATTTCATGGAAATAGATAATAATTTAAATTACCAACAATTTTTAAATAAATTAAACGAATATTGTAAGATATGTATACCGGAGAAGAGAACAGGGACTAATCCACGATTTAGAAAAACTTGGTGGAATGACAATTGTAAAAAGGTAATAGAAGAACAAAAACTAGCTTTACGCAAGTTTAAACTACAGTCTAATATACAAAATTATATAAATTATAATAAATGTGTAGCGAAAACCAAAAAAGTTGTATTAGAGAGTAAGCGTAATGCATGGAGAAATTTTTGTAAAACTTTAAACAAAAATACACCAATTAAAGATATGTGGAATCAAGCCAAACGATTACAAAACATTTTTAAACCACAAGTAAATCCAGTGACTGAAGGAGAATGGGTTGAGGAGTTTTTAAGAAAATTATGTCCAGATAATATATTTTCAAAAATTAATGTAATGGAAAGAAAAAACTCTATGCATCCACTTTCAATTCCATTTAGTTTCTGTGAATTAGAAATAAGCCTTAAGAATAAGAAAAATACTTCTCCAGGTATAGATAATGTACATTATATTATGTTGGCCAATTTACATCAAAAAGGGAAAGAAACACTATTAAATTTTTTTAATCAAATATGGTTATCAGAAGATATTCCAGATAACTGGAGAGAGTACCGGGTGATTCCTATTCTCAAAACAAATCGGAATCCTGATTCAGCAGAATCTTATAGAGGTATTTCATTGAGCTCCTGCATAACAAAAACACTGGAAAGAATGATAAAACTTAGGCTCGAAAGTTGGCTAGAAAAAAACAATAAATTATCACAAACACAATTTGGATTTCGAAAAAATCATTCTACTGTGGAAGCTGTGAGTCATTTGGTAACAGATATAAATTTAGCGTTTACGAAAAATTCTTCAGTAATCGCTCTTTTATTAGATGTTGAAGCAGCATACGACAACGTTAATTTAAATATACTATATAACAAAATGATACAAATAGGTCTGCCAGAATGCTTCTGTCAAAAAATAATAAAATTGTATGACTGTAGAAAAATTTATATATCGGTAAATAATAACACATTTGGTCCAAGACTAGCGATGGGTGGTTTACCTCAAGGAGGAATATTAAGCCCTTTGTTATATTTAATTTACACTTCTGATATAGAAAAAAATTTAAACTCAACAAAAATTTTACAATTTGCAGATGATATAGTTATTTATCAAGAAAACATTAAAATAGAAAATGCAGTCAAATCCATTGAAGAAGGAGACAAACATATTAAAATATGGAGTGAATTACATGAACTAAATATATCTGATTCCAAAACCAAATTATGTATTTTTACAAGAAAACGAAAAGAAATACCCAATCACATCTTAATAAACAATATATCCTATCCTGTACAAAGTTATGTTAAATATTTGGGTATTACTCTGGATAGACAGCTTCTCTGGAAAGAACATATAGACCATATAGTTAAAAAAACAGAAAGAGGAATAAACCTTCTTCGATTCGTATCACACTTACGTTGGGGAGCAGATCCAAATATTTCTTTGTTGTTATTTAAAAATAATATAAGAGCTATATTCGACTACGGATCAATATTATACAGTGACGCATCACAGTGTCATTTAAATAAAATAGACAAAATCATTAATAAATCCCTTAGATTGTGTATAGGAGCCCTAAGAAGTACACCGATAAATAATCTACAAGTTGAATGCTGTGAAATGCCGATGGATATAAGACGAAAAAAACTTGGCATCAACCTTTTAGTTAGATTGTATGAAAAAAAGGCAAGTTTAATTTCCAAAATACATCAACTGTTTTTAGCAGACTTGACAGAAAAATATTGGATAAAAAAGAAAACTCTAAATATGGTAGATTTATATTCAAAAATGACAATATATGATAAACAACTTTATAAATATGACATAAACCCAAATTATAATATTGACTTTAATAGTATGGAACAAGTTCAGGTATACTTTTTAAGGGACTATAGCAAGTTGCCTATATCTTTAAGAAAATTAGTGTTTATCTCCGACAGTTCACAAATGTTCAAAGATTATTGTATGCTATATACAGATGCATCAAAAAATATTGAAGGTGTGGGATGTGCCTATTGGGATAGCAGTAATAAAATTAGTAAAATGTTTAAACTAAATTCTATTATGAGTATATACACAGCTGAATTAATAGCGATAATGGAAGCACTAAAATATTTATCTAATATAAATCATTCAAAGTTTATAATTTTTAGTGACAGTAAAAGTTCTCTTAGTAAAATTAGTGCTATAAATCCTAAATCAAAAGTGAACTACATTGAATTATATATCATAAATAAAATTAAAGAACTTCAGCAACAAGGAAAGTCTGTTAAGTTGGCATGGGTTAAAAGCCACTGTGGAATAACTGGAAATGAAATGGTAGATGAATTGGCTAAAAACGCGGTGACACAAGGAGTATTAACCCATTATCTTTGTACGCCAAAAGATATTGAATCAAATTTATTCAAAGAGATTAAGAAAGAATGGAAAGAAAGGTATATTGATGAAAACGTAAATACAGGAAACCACTACAGATCAATCAGAAACTATATAACGGATAAACCTTGGTTTTCTAAAATGGAGTCGACAAAAGATATGATAAGAACCATATGCAGAATGAGATTTGACCACTGTCTTACTCCATCATATTTATTTAAAATTAATATAGCTGATAGTCCACAATGTATTTGTGGACAGTTGGGCAATCTACAACACAAAATTTTGACCTGTTCTCTTATCTCTAATAAAGTTAATATGTTTTTAAATTCACTGTATTCTTTGACTGATGTCCACCATCCCATTAATTTAAATTATTTATTAACATTAGAAAATAATGAGTTGGTATACCGACTATTGTATAAACATATTTTAGATATTAAGCTTAAATTGTAATTGTAAAATATAGAGTAAGTATTTTTTGTAAATTGTTATATGTTAAAAGAAAAAGAAAAGAAAAGAAAAAAAAGAAAAGAAATATAAAAAAAAAAAAATAATAAAATAAAAATTAAAAAAAAAATAAAAAAAAATAAAAAAATAATAAAAAAAAAGAAAGAAAAAATATAAAAAAAGATATATAAAAAAAAATAGAAAAAAAAATATAATAATTAAAAAAATATAAAAAAAATATGTAGATAAAAATGAATGACGAACTTGGACAGTCCATAGTAAAATAGCTTTCGAATGAAGTAGAGGGCTAAAGAAGAATGTTGCAGTTTTTGCTGTGGAACTCTGAGAACATCATTTGGAAAAAAATTAATAAAAATATATGTATATATAAAATTATTAAAAAAAAATACAAAAATAATTATTTATTAGTAGAATTGTTTATTATATTAGTATTAGTTTTAGGATAAGATACGAAAAAATGACTAATAAAATAAAAAATAGTAAAATTGGCGAATGGATTTAGTGTCCGCAGTCATATAAACCCAAACAAACAACAACAAACAAGTCACTGTGTGAAGTGGTCAAGTTGTGTGAATTAGTACTAACTATCCCAGCCACAAGTGCATCAGTTGAACGAAGTTTTGCAGCATTAAGATGCATTAAAAGTTTCAAATTAAGAGTTTAAAAGAAATTCAACAAGCGAAGACAGACTTTGAAAGTTAGCCCTATTATCCATTGAAAAGACTGCATTCAGCAATTATCAGAAGTTGATAGGAGAATAGACCTCGAGTATAAATAAGTGTCATTTTAGTGAAAGTTTTGTGTTGTGGAAAATGCCTCGGAGTATAAATTTTTTTTAAATAGGATTCTTCTTTAGAAAACCAAGATCGGCGCGAGGACTCAAGGCCCGAGCTAGCAATACAGATCAATGATAGGTCACTACTCACTAGAATTAGCGGGAATAGAGTGCCTCACGCATTCACGCGTTACGGATTTAGTGTGTGAGTTCTTGTACCCAGGACGTCTCACATACCTAAGTACTTTGCTGATAGAGAGCTCCTGCGTAGAGTGGTATCAGGTGGGAAGTGGCTCGACCCTCGACCCTTAAGAAAATATTTTTATATCCTTATTGAATCGCTTCCCCTTTCGAAAAAGTCACCGCACGCCACTGCAGCTATGTAATAAAATAATGACAAACATTTCTTCACGATCTTGAAGGAGGGGTTTTAAACTTTGCTTTGATCACTTTCTGACTTTCATAATATAATTTTTAATCGAGTTATTAATTAAGCCTTGAAAATGGCCATTTTCTCATTTTTCAAATTTTAAATCGCGTATAACTCGACAATAATCAATTGTAGAGAAAAATCACGAGAGACCTTTTTTGCTCAGAATGACCCAAATTATGTAAAGTAATTTTGTTAGAAATGAACATATTGATTTTTTGAATTTGTTTAAAAAAAATGTCAAACAATTTTCCGACCGCGGCACCCTGTGGATTTGTTATAAGGACCTCTTTTTGGGTAAGTTTGTGCAAAAAAATCGAATCGGAATAATTTAGCTAAGGGGGGCGACGATACAGCTCGGTCTATGTGGCTCTGGCGTCGCAAATAGAAAATCTTGGAAATCGTCTTTGTATGATGTTGGGACCATTCTTCTAGTATGTCAAATAAATCAAATTGTGGTTTATTCCAATTAAATAAATATAATAGTTAACATATAAATGCCACAAGGAAATCGTTTCTGAACCATAGTAACAATAGTAAATGTAATATTTGATAGTTTTTTGTAATACTTATTTGCCACCACTAGCCAAAGGCAGACTTATAGGAATTAATTTCGGTAAATATCGACTCCCCAAAAAATAAAAGAAATTACAAACTTTAAAAACGAATAAAAGTGGTTATAACCTAATAAAAACCATCGTCCCAGGTCCTATCATATCTCGCTTCAATCACATAATACGTGGAGTAAATATTGGTTGATTGCAGATTGCTTGTGTTTTATTTTGAATAACATCCGACGCCCTGAACGGAACTAAGGATTATGAGAAAGAAGAAGTTTTGAATACCAGATGTTTGTTTCTCCATATTGTCTGTTAATACACTCACATTTTTATTAGTATCATACTGTTATTACGCTTTGTTTTTAAACCAGGAGAAGTAAACTAAAAAGACAGATTCACATCCAAGAAAGTCACTAGAAAAGTCACCAAATACATCTTCTTTTTTGGTTGATCATATCGGCCTTCGACGGTAATCCATAAATATTATATTATACTAATACGTCGCTAAAGAGTTCTAAAAACAACTGTTTTTATATAAAAGCAGACTAAAAATCTAAGAACTAAAGGAATAACGCAGAAAACACAAGAAATCGCCGATATAACTTAATTAACCTATGAAATGCCAATAGTGTCAAAATTTCATAAATGTCATTAGTGTCAAAATTTCATAACAGTGGAGTAAACTTTACGGCGCGGTAAATTTGAATTACTTCTCCTGGTTTAAAAATAAACCATTCTTATTTTGGGTTCAAATCTGCTGCAATAATCACCAGCTCTTGTAACGATTTAAGGCGGTCTTCTAGAATAACAATGTCAGTTCGGCGAGTCTTACGTTAGTTACTATTCTTCCAGTGAGAGATATTCCTCTGTAGATATTTTTTACCGTAGCCAGTATTCATTCTTTTGCTAATAGGCTATTGATTATGTACTTTAGAAAGGGACTAGAAGGTTAAAGGGGTTTTATTGTTTCATATGGTCAATGGATGTCTAAATATGAAAAAACCGCGGAGTGCTACCATTTAAAGGGGTGCGTTTTTGAGAAAGGGTTGAATTAGTCCCTAGGCACAGTGTGCATTAGAGTGAGTTCTATGCACTTTTGGTACAAACACGTCTACAGAAAAATTGTTCCAGATTAAATTTACTATCGAAATATCACCTTTTATAGTCAAAAATATTTCTTTTACAAAAAGATATTAAAAAAAAAGCAAAAAAAACACGAAAGAAAGCAATTTTGTTTTTTGCCCCAAAACTTTTTTCCACGGGGATATAAGGTACTGCTTTACAACAAACTTCCATCCTTCCTCTTGAAAATGACGTTTGGTGGAAGTCTCTAGGATTTTTAAGTTTCCGAAATATGATTTTTCAAAGTTCGCCACTAACAGCATTTTTGGGCCATTTTCCCCATTATTTCGCAAACGTTGTTCTGTAACTTTTTTCTACGCATTTCTTGGTATATGTAATGGTACACTTAGTAGGAAGAGAAGTCAATTACCATTTGAATGGTCTGTTGCATAAGGTTGTTCGATTATTTTTAAGCAAGTTATGGTTTTTCACAGTTTTATACTTTTAACGATTTTTCATTTTTTACGATTATTTTTAAATTTCTCATTATAACGTTTTTTCTTGTACATTTAGGTATATACATTGTGGAATAAAAAAGAAATCTTATTTTCTTTACTTTAAAATGGTGTACATATTGTAAAAAATTCTAGGACTATTTTTAAACAAGATATCCGTAGGATATCCAAGGATATCAGTAATTTGAGAAAAAATTTGATTTTATTTTCACTTGGAAGAATATAATTGCATATTAGATTAGAACGTAATCATTAATTCTAAATAACTTTTCTTAATAATACTTTTCCATATTGTGAAATATAAAGGTACTTTACTCTTTACTCTTTTTAACATACCTCGTATACTATTGACAAAATTTGATATCTGATGATTGAATATTAGGTTTTAAGCTATGCAGAGTATTTCATGAACAATAATTTTTTTTATAAAATTAATAATAAAAAAGTTTTCCATATGGTTCCAACTTAGTAAGACATATTGCATGTGTATATGTCACACTTTGAAAAAGCATACAGTCGGAAAAATGAAAGAATACCCATGAACGAACATATATAAAACACGCTGTATTTTCCTATTACCGTGTCACAAAGAAAATTGCCCAGCGCAAGTACATGTAATAATAATTATTATATGCACTTGCGCTGGCCAATTTTTTGTGTGACATGGTGACAGGAAAATACAGCGTGTTTTATATGTTCGTTCATGGGTATTCTTTCATTTTTCCTACTGTATCTTGATTAAAAATAGTCCTAGAATTTTTTACAATACGCCGTTTTAAAGTAAAGAAAATAAGCTTTCTTTTTATTGAGAAATGTATATACCTAAGTGTAGAAGAAAAAAAGTTATGAGAAATTTAAAAATAAAAAAATAATCGTAAAACATATCAAAAATCGTTAAAAGTATAAAACTTTGAAAAACCATGTCTTGCTTAAAAATAGTCATACAACTTTCTATGATAGACCATTTTAAAGGCAATTGACTACTAAATGTACCATTGCATATACCTAAAACTGCGTAGAAAAAAGTTACAGAACAATGTTTGCGAAATAATAGGGGAAATGACACAAAAATGCTGTGAGTGGCGAACTTTGAAAATTCATATTTCGGAAATTATAAATCTTAAAGACTTCTACCAAACGTCATTTTAAAGAGCCAGGATAGACATTTTTTTTCTGTGAAGCAATGCCTATACCTATATCTCCGTGGAAAAAAGTTATGGGCCAAAAAACAAAATTGCTTCCTTTCGTGTTTTTTTGCTTTTGTTTAAATATATTTTTGTAAAAAAATATTTTTGAGTTTATAAGGTGATATTTCGATAGTAAATTTAACCTAGAATAATTTTTCTATAGACGTGTTTGTACCAAAAGTGTATAGAACTCACCCTAATGCACCCTGTGCCTAGGGACTAATTCACCCCTTTCTCAAAAACGCACCCCTTTAAATGGTAGCACTCCGCGGTTTTTTCAAATTTAGAGGTCCATTGACCATATGAAGCAATAAAACCCCGTTAACGTTGTAGTTCCTTTTAGCTCTCTTATTTTGAACATAACCAATAGCCTATAAAATATTACATATTTCATTTTGTTTGATTCGATTACTAACATCTAATTGGCTTTTTTGTAGTTTTACAACTCGTGCAGAATTAGAGGTACATCAATCAATCCATCCGGAGATATTTAGTTGTACACAGTGTGGAATGAAATTTAAAACAGAGGAAGTACTGAAGAAACATACCCCTTTACATTTGATGATGAGCCAAATTTGTATGCAGATTCAAAATACTAGCGTAGAGTGTCCCAGTTGCGACTTGCAATTTAGTACTGAACAGTCATTAAGGATGCACACAAGGTAATGTCACCTTTTATAGAGTTTGTTATGAGGGCTACTATAGTTGGTACAGTATAGTATAAATCCCGATGCACGTCATCCGCGTTATAGCAAGTGACGTCACATGATACTAACACACAATATTTAAGTCATAGGTATATTCCTTCTTCGAATCTTTTCGCCAAGTACACTGGAATTACAGCCACTAGACATAATTTTATTATATACGTGTAGAAATTTTTTTTTTATTTATTTATTGCTAAAAAAAATTTATTTATTGCTTATAAAAAAAAAAAATTAAAATTACACAAGATGGAACGTTGGACAAGAATATCCAAGAAAGGTGCACACAAGGAAGGAAAGCTATCGCATTATTGAACAAAATCCTATGGGACCAAAGTATCTCCAAAGAAAATAAACGTAACATCTATAACAGCATTGTTAAGAGCATTATAACATACAGCAGCGAAGTTTGGCCACTTAAAGAAAAATCCGAAAATATGCTCAGAACAACTGAAATGGACTTCTGGAGAAGATCTGCTGGTATATCAAGAATACAAAAAATCAGAAATACAAGAATATTGGAGATAATGGATGTAAAGCATACAATAATGGACGATATAAAAACAAAGCAACTAAGATGGTTTGGCCACGTACAACATATGGAAGAAGACAGATTACCCAAGCAAGTGCTACGATGGGCACCAAAAGGACGGCGGAAAAGAGGAAGACCTAGGAAAAGCTGGATAGAAATAATCCATAGGGAAATCAGAGAAAGAGGCTTGAACGAAGACATGTGCTACGATCGAGAGCAATGGCGATTGGGAATCGGAAGGCGTCGTAGAACGTTATGAACCGATTATATATATATATATATATATATATATATATATATATATATATATATATATATATATAATCATTGATGAAGGGGATGTTGAGGTCTGCATGACGGGTTTGGTTTGACACATACCATGGGGCTTTAGCTAACATACGAATAGTTTTTGACTGGAATGTCTGTAGTATTTTGGTGTTGGATGGTTTGCTACAGCCCCACAGAAATAATATTTGAAGATTTTTGTTAATGTAAACTTGAAGAAATTGTTTCATTTAATTTGTATAAGTGGATTATAAAGCGTTTTTATGAAGCACACTTGTCCGGATCACATTTTAACTGTGATCAAACGAAGGTGACATTTTGGCATAAATTGGTAACACATATTGACAGTTGCGGTGAAGACACTGCAGATTTGCTTTTATTACGAGTATTTACTATATTGAATATTTTTTATATTGTTTTATGGGCTCCTTGTGACCATGGTGGAGATACACGAAACTATGCCAGCGCCCGTAGCGGCGAAATATGACAAGTTTGGCGAATAATGATCGGTGGCGGTTTCTCCATAAGTGCACAGGTGCACGTGAACCCCCAAAATTATTTCACACAATCATTCATAATATGTAAAATTTATCATTCTATAAATAACTTTTTAGTCTAACTATATAGTAATTTAAATCACAAACCACAGATCCAAGGAGTTTGGGGCTGTCCATTAATCACGTGAGGCTCGAAAGGGGGGAGGGTTCCATAAAAAATCACGAAACATCACAAGGGGGAGGGGGGTCTAGTAATAATATCACGTGTATTTATTTTTTAAGGAAAATGCCCGAAACTCAACTAAAAAGTGGCGTTATATGTATTTATTTTTTCGTCAAATGTACACAAAAATCGAAAGTGGCATTGGTGTGACTGATAAAAAAAATCATTTCTCATTCTAATATTATATAAACCAACAACACATTAATTTTCTTTGGTTCAACCCAAATTTCTGTAGCGACACGGGATACTTTACATGGTAATTATTTTAAGTGCCTAAGATAAGAAAGGACTCTTACGAATTCTTTTGTTTTGAATGCACCACCAGATGTTTCCAATTAGGAATACTGGTCAGGACTCTGCCTGCCGTCTTCGATATGGGCTTTTAACATATGTATTATACCTACTATCTGATAAATTGGTAATAATAACGTGGTGGGAGTTATTCTGTTGTTTTGGCACTGAATATCTACGAATCTATATAAGAATCGGAGGCACATATTTCTTCTTGGATCTTAACAATAGAGTATTTGACATATTCAAACATATGTTTATTGTTACAAAATTTTGTACAGGGTGATCAAACTATTATACTATTCTATTAACAAACTCAATATTTTAGCTCATGTATCAATACTTCAAAAGTATTGCCCATGCCCTACAGAACTTTGTCAAGCATGATCTAGCTAGAGCAATATTTATCTTTACAAATGCACCTGGTATAAGCGTGTTCAATCGCGTTGAGAGAAGAATGGCGCCTTTCAGCCAGGAATTATCTGGACTTACACTTTCGCATGATTCTCATGGAACCCATTTGGATGAACAAGGGAGAACAAAAGATCATGACCTTGAAAAAAAGAACTTTCAGAAGACTGGTGAAGTTCTCTCAGAAGTATGGAGTAATATGGTTATTGACGGCCATAGCGTCGTAGCAGAGTATGTCAAGTCAGATAACATTGTTGAAAGTTTTATTCCAGATCTGTCTTCCCAGCAGTGGTATAGCGAGCATGTGTGAGAAAGTCAATATTTGCTTTAGGTATATAATATGCGGAGTTCTATGCGATTCATTCTTTCGGAACGCTTCGTTATACCTCCTTACCCAATTTTGCAGTCGTCCGGTGGCCTATATATTCCAGAGCCTCAAGAGCATGATAAGATCCATCATGCTCCATTTCTTCTGCAACAGTCTCTCGAAATTACTCCAATGTATGAAGGCTTCGGCAAATTGATTTATGACCTGTATTGCCCTAGCCTGCATAAGGATCACCAGATACTTTTGAAAGGACATGTCAGCGGTGTGCACTGGACTTCTGTACACAGAAAAAAGCTAAGGCGCATGTGAATATTTGTCACAAGCAACTGAATCTGAGCAATAACACTCTAGAGATGCACAATGTTCGTTCTTCCTGCATCCTCACGTGACGATCGAACGGTAGATCGAAAGAGATTCTCTGCGTAGTGCGCGAAAATAATGACGCCGAGTGGCTTGATGAAACTGATGTTGATCTTCAACAAAGCACTGTGCCAACAACTGACTTAGATGCTTATCCAGTTATTGGTGTTGAAGAAAGTCTTGCTCATGAGTGATCCGAGGATACCGTACATTAAATAATGTTTATGTATAATACATTTAGTATTTAATACTAATTTAGTACAAAAATGTTTTTCGCATTTTTTTCATTATTTTTGTCAGTCAAAAACAACCTGCAACCTTTCTGTCTACCTCTAAACGTTATTATTGTAGTCTTTAATTTTTTATAAAAAAATTAGATGATACTTATCTACCTACTATACGTGTATTTTATAGATATTAAAAAAATAGATTTTTTGTAGATTCTAAAAAATACACGTGATATAGGAGGCAGGGGGGTAAGTCTTAAACCTCACCATGTATCACCAATGGGGAGGGGGAGTTAAAAAATGCCAAAAAAACATCACGTGATTAATGGACGGCTCCTTTATAAGTACATAATAGGTAATATTTAATTATTTTTATTCTTTATAAAAGGTATATTTGTTAAAATTCCTATACAGGGCTACATCACAGAAGAGAACTAGTTTTCAATCGGTTGACCGATCATCATCAGTGTTTGCTTGAATCTAACATGCTAACCACCAAAGTAAAAAATATTTGGGTAAAAACCCTTTACAATTAATCCGTCACAGGAACATAGAAATAAGATGTGAATTTAAACATGAATGTTTAAAATATCCAATGTCTCATGCTCTAGGTACCATTGAGCTCGAATTTGACTTGTTCACATCATGACTGTATGGTAACAAGTGACTGCTACCACTTCTCATTTGCTACCATACAGTCGTGATGTGAACAAGTCAAATTCGAGCTCAATGGTACCTAGAGCATGAAACATTGGATATTTTAAACATCCATGTTTAATTTCACATCTTATTTCTATGTTCCTATGACGGATTAATTGTAAAGGGTTTTTACCCAATTATTTTTTACTTTGGTGGTTAGCATGTTAGATTCAAGCAAACACTGATGATGATCGGTCAACCGATTGAAAACTAGTTCTGTTCTGTGATGTAGCCCTGTATAGGGATTTTAACAAATATACCTTTTATAAAGGATTTTATGGTTTTTTGTAATAAAGGGTATACAGCCAACTACAGGAAATTTTTTTTCTACGTGGATTTTTATTCTATTTCGACGAGTAAACTTCATTTTTACGAATGGGAGGTCTTACACAGAACCTCTCGTTCACCGCTCTTACGGTGGCTCCTATCCCAATGACTTATCATAGGGCAAAATACAACTCACCCACACACAAGTTTAGATGGCCACAAGTGCACAAGTTGACTGTGATCTTATGGTGTTTTTAACGTGCACGGCGCATATGTACATTTAAATTTTGCTTTTGTGAAGTTCGAATTTCGGAACAATATTAAGAATGGAGGGCTTTGTGGATGTGAATGTTAGCGTGAAATATTTAACACCAATTAAATTTCCTTCATTATATTTAGAAGAAAAATTAAAAATATCTAAACCAAATTTCTTAATTACGAATGTACCAAAGTGCAAAGGTCGGGATTATAAATGATCATTTAACATGGAGATTTGTGAAAAAACTTACTGATTGTGTAGGTGCTACTATCAATACTTTTTACCGCTTTTCGTGTTTTCTACATATTTGGAGAAGAGGAATCATAAAGAACAAAATAGAAGATCCGATTTTAACTATCCGGGGCAGTCCACGTAAGTAAATTTTTTATTGAAAATAATTTACAAGATGATTTTTCTGAAATAATTTGAATTCTTCATTTACTTGTTACGATGCCAGTGACAACTGCAGACACAAAACGATGTTTCTCTGCATTGAAACGTATCAAAACCAAAACTTTTCCTTATAATGGCTATGGGCTAAGATCGACTAACAACACTCGCAATGTTTTCAATAAAAAAAATGATTCAAGAAATTTAAAATTTTACTGAATTGGTTATTGAAGAATTTATCTAAAAAACTAACAGGCGACTTGACTTTCGTTACAAAACCTAAATTATAATTTCAAGTCAATAAAATACATTATTTATAGTAATTTTTTAAAAAGGTCCTTTGATTTTTACAATTTGACGACACTCAAAAAACTGTTCCTATGGAAATAGGGCCTCAAGGGCTTTTTATATCTTATGTGTACACCCCCAATACTTCACACCAGGCGCCGCCACTGATAATGATTGTATAAATGTGGTATATATCTATTGTCATCTATTTACATTTTTTGTTTACAAAAGTAATATGTAGTTCAATAGACCCAGCTAATGTTAAAATCTGGTAATAATAATTCACACTGCCTAATTGCTTTCGATGTACAGGGTTATTCACTATATTTTGAACCCCACTGTAAACTGCTTTATTTACAGAATTAGAAAAAAATATTAAATGCAAAAGTTATTAGATTTTTAAATTATAATTTTTTGACATATATATCATACTAGTGACGTCATCCATCTGGGCGTGATGACGTAATCGACTATTTTTTTAAATGAGAATAGGGGTCGTGTGATAGCTCATTTGAAAGGGTATTCAATTCTCTGTTCAGTAATATAAACATGAAGATAATTATTTATACCGGGTGTCAAAAACTTTTTTTTTAATTAAATTAATTGACCCAAAAAGAAGAATGTATGTAATTTATTTATTTCAAAATATCTTCTACGGCTGTTAGAAAACAGAAATAAAAGTTTATTGCACAAATAAACATTGCTTTTTGCTTAAATTCAATGTTTAAACTGTCAAGAGGCAGATGGGTGGCAGCTTGAACATTGAATTTAAGTGAAAAGTAATGTTTATTTGTTCAATTAACATTTATTTCTGTTTTCTGACAGCAGTAGAATGTATTTTGAATTAAATAAATTACATACACTCTTCTTTTTGTGTTAATTAATTTAATTAAAAAATTTTTTTGACACCCTGTATAAATAATTATCTTAATGTTTATATTACTGAATAGAGAATTGAATAACCTTTCAAATGAGCTAGCACACGACTCCTATTCTCATTTAAAAAAATAGTCGATTACGTCATTACGCTCAGATGGATGACGTCACTAGTATGATACATATGTCAAAAAATCATTTAAAAATCGAATAACTTTTGTATTTAACATTTTGTTCTAATTCTGTAAATGAAGCAGTTTACAGGGGGGTCAAAATATAGTGAATAACCCTGTACACTTAATTAATATTAACACCGACAACTAAACTATAACGAAAAACCTTAAAATTGATATTTTCTTCAGAGAATTTTCAAATATCTGTTTTTTAATTTGACGTTTATTTGACACTCGAACTACTGTCGTTTGAAACAAACGACAAAATATATCAAAAATGGTAAATAAAAATAATACATTAACGTCAAATATGTCATATGTGTATCATATATGTTTAACGTCAAATTGTGTTCGCCAAAAATTTCAGGCGACTACGCTAGGTGTCGCTTCAGTCATACATGGAGCAAATAGTTACTTGTTTTTATTTATTTACATTGAATATTAATTTGTCTTGCTGTATTACCCACTTCTGCAATAATTATGTAATATATTTGATTTAAAATGAATTCAGGAATTTTTTTATGTAATTTTGCAACAACGTCGACTTACATCTCTGACGTAGATAATGACGTGCATCGGGATTGATACTGTGACAACCATACGTAATTGCCGAGATGCGACTGTACACTTAGGGTGGGCCGAAAAATTTTTTTCTGTAAAATAACAACACATGAGGTCAAAAAAGTTGCATTGTACTAAAACACAAATTTTAAGCCCAAAATGAGTAGCTAAAAATATTTTTCTCCACTGCCACAAAGGCTCTATATTATTTTAATATAAAATGTCATTGTGGCAGTGGAAAAAATAAAAAAAATTAACTTTCTCAAACACAGATCTTCATATTTTTTTATTATCTAATTTTTGAAACATCAGGGTTATTTATTTTGTACCCCAAAAAAAGTTTAAATAAAATCTGTATTGTTGTGGCTGGTTCATGTGTATACGTTATATACTAACGTATACTTTATTTGGCTATGTCACCACTAAATAATAAATAGACAAAAATTAATTTATAATCCTACTTCAAAAATGTGATGTTATACTCAAATAAAATATACGATAGTTTAAAAAAGTTAACATTACCAATCGTTATTTCACTTCTATAATAACGTAACCTTGGACGTCAACGCTTCTGTACTGAACGGTACTGTCATAAATACAGGCGTAAAGGAGGCATTATATTGTTACCTACTGGAGAATAAAATCGAAAGGTCCCTGCAGTGGTTTGTCTGCCAACAAGTTACCTATAATACATCTATTTGAACAACTGGATAGCAGTACCAGTGGACCACGTGCATTTTCGGGCCTCTTGGAGAACGACTGTATGTTTGCAAAACTCTATCTTAGCTTCATTTTCAAAAGTAGAATCATCAGCTGACGATTTCCGCAGTGACGATCTTAGTACAGATCAAGAATTTCTATACGATATTTGACAAAACAGAAAGTGGTGTTTGTTCACAACAACTTTTTAAGAGACGGCCTGGGAGAATTGTTCATTCTTGCTGGCTTACCACTGCTTCCCGCATCTTTCGGATATATGTAGCAATCGGAAACCCCTCGGAAAATTTACAAATACTAAGCCATTTTAGAATAAAAGTGTATGCGCCCATGTGGTTTTGCATTAAGACTCAACCATCATGACTTTATGGTGCAAGACATCTATTGAAGACAATATGACTCTGCGAGCAGACCTCTTCTTAATACCAGAATTAAAAGATATAGTCTACAAAAATATTTAAGGAAAGGGATACTTTGGCAGTCCAGAGAATATTATTTTGATTATGCTATTATTTGGTGAACGTAAAAACATAAGACAACTGGGATTTTAAACAATTTTTAAGAGGAAATAACTAAATTACAAAGATAAGCGATATTTCCTAGTAGCAGAATTATTTTTTTATGCGCTAAGGAATACTTTGAGATTATCGACTGTCAGAAAGTTTTATGAACAGAGCCTCGTGTAGCTATGAAGCTCTCAAAAGACCAACTAAGGGAAGTTGTTGAAAATCCCGAAACCAGTCTTTTGGCATATGTAACAGCATACCATTGTCACACACAAGCGGTTGAGAGGGCGTATTTTCGTTTACTTTTTGTGTTCAAACCAAAGTCAACTTTAGCTCAATTTATTTTTTTTGTATGCAAAAAATCTACCACACAAAAAAATATAGTTTTTTTGAAAAATCCTTAGTTTTATATAGCTGTGTGGTAGTGGAAAAAATTATTTATCGGATAAAAAACATACTATGATGGCTGTTATCTTATCAAACACGTTTTTTGGCTCAGGCGACCATAATAAATTAAAAAAAAAACGAATTTGACATTTATTAGATGATTAGATTTTTTCAAAAAAATCTCATTCTTATACAGCTCTGTGGCAGTGGAAAAAAATAAAATTAATTATAAAACAAAACACTGTGAAGTAAGTTATCTTATCATACATCTTTTCTGGGGTCAGGAAACTTAATTAAAAAAACAAAATAAAAACACATTACTCAACGACCCACCCTGTACACTGCTCGTGAGTGCAAATGATCGCTCAACCTATTAACTCTTTTACCGTAGCAACTATCGTTGAAGATTTTTTTTAAATATCCCTATAATGATAATTTAATGTGTTAGGTTAAAACATCCCACGGATTCACCTGCTGCATCTTTCACTTGTTCAGAATGTGGACAAAAGTATAGAAGGAAAGAATATTTAGATGCGCACATAAAAACTCACCGTTCCAGATTTAGTCTTTTTCATAATCCCAACAGGAAAACTTACAGCAAGGCTTTTAACACTGCAGGTAAGCTTTACTAATTATTTTAACGATACATCAAATACCATATAAATAATGTAAATGTGTATTTAGAAAAAAGAGTTAATGTTAACCCAGTTTTTTGCTAAGAAAGGAGTACCATAAATTTTCACTCACAGAAAATGTTGGAAAAAAACTAGACAGTCCAAAAACTACTGGAACAATAGGGAACTTGCATAAAATTTTAAATTCGAAAAAAATGTTATAAATCACAACAGAAGATAATTTAAAACATGTATCAAAGATAAAAAAGTTTTGTTTGGTTTTCGTTTGGCCCCTAAGACGATTAAAAATTCAAATTATACCAGCCAGCCCAAAACGCGTCGTGACGTCATTGGGCTATATGTTTACATTCTGAACCAACAAAGTAAACAAAATTGTATATAATTTTAAATTAGACATTATAAACGTCAGTAGAAAATGCAGTTATGTGACCTTATAAGTGTTTTTGATCGTTTGAACTATTCATAGAAAATTTGTACTTTTACAAAATGGTTTTATTTTCCATAGTAAACCTTCTTTCCTTTCCTTCAATAACTATATCAAACTCAAATCTCAACAAACTGGTATATATTATGACATACGATAAATGTCATTAGAATATAAATATTTTTCCTTTATTCCGAGGCGACGATCTGGCCAAATACCCAAGTAGGTGGAGACCAATAAACTAAAGAAGAAGCAGAAGAATATACCTAAATATCACTATAAACGGAACCAAATAGTTAACCTATGTGACGTCACGGGTCGTTTGAACTATTTTAAAATACAGAAGACTTAAAAATTTGTAGTTTTAAGTTATTATGAGTTTTTGAAGCGTGAAATTTTGGAAATATCATTTTTATACAAAACTGAACAGTATTATGTAATAAAAAAATGTGCAAGTTCCCTATTAACAATATCAAGTGGGGTTCGTTCTTAGTTGTGTCAATTTAGTAGATTTGTACAAAACTAACTGCATCTTAAAATTTCGGAGTATCTACCGAATATTCGACTTTCTTTCGAAATTGAAAATGCTCCTTTAGAATAAACGTAAATTATAGACGAAATTCTTTCCGCTTGCCAAAAACTCAATCAAATTTCGATGACATTATCCTGCAAGAACCTCGACGCGTATCTTTAAATACTCTTTCCTATGGAGCTACAGCCCAAGTCGGGCCCGAGCCTCCCCCAGCATCCGCCTTCAAGTATCTCTGTCTCTGGCTGCTCTCCTCCAGTTATCCACCCTCAATATCTCTTTAGTATCGGTTCTCGCTTCGTCTATCCACCTCTTCCTTGGTCTTCTTACTGGTCGACGTCCCACCATAGTTCCGCTAAGCGTTCTACTAGGTGTTTTGTCGTTATCCATTCTTATAAGATGACCTGCCAGCGCAATCTTTGTCTTCTTATTCTTCTTTTAATAGGAGTATGTCCCGTTCCTTCTGTTCAGGTATCTACAATCCCTTACCTGTTCGATTATATGGTAGTCCACTGCTAATTTACATCTAATTGGGTTCTTGGATATTACCATCGATTGGATTTTCTCTGTTGATAGCCTCAGGTCAAACTTTTCAGCGGTTATTTTAAATTTTTGTAGTAAGCATTGTACAGTCGGAAAAATGAAAGAATACCCATGAACGATCACATCAATCACTTATTTTGTATTTGCTGTCTTTTTCTATAAATAACAAACGTTTGTTATAGAAAAAGACAGCAAATACAAAATAAGTGATTGATGTGATCGTTCATGGGTATTCTTTCATTTTTCCGACTGTAAGTCATCTTCGTTTTCGGCTATTAAGATAGCATCATCTGCGCAGCAAAGTATTCTCATGGCTCAGTTACCCATTCTGTATCCCTGATTCTTTCTGTTAACACTAGCTATAACTTCTTCCATTATCAAATTTTTTGTATTGTTGCATAATTTGCTATAGATGGCTCTTTGTAAAATTGGTATAACTCGTGGTTGAACCTTATTCTCCATATAGGTATACCATTGTCGCAAATGGGTCCCAATATCTTTAATATCTTTAAAAATCCACGAGGAAAATAAAAGTCCTGTAGGGCTGTATACCATAAATCACAAAAAATACAAGATCCTTTGTAAAAGGTATATTTAAAAGACCCCAATAAGGGTTACATCACAAAACAAAACGTTTTCGGATTAATAGGTAATTCATCATCAGTGTTAAGCCAATACCATGCATGCGTGAGCCACCAAAAAGTTATGGTTAAGAACCCTTTAAAGGTTTCAAGATCTTAAATGATACTACATATTTTTATTAAAACAGATGGATGTTTCAAATATTCCTGGATATAACCCAGGTCAACACAGGACTCTAACCCACGTGGATGTGAGATGTTGACACTCAATTTTCAATATGTGAGGTTCATTCCTTGCATATCACATCCACGTGGGTTAGAGTCCTGTGTTGACCTGGGTTATATCCAGTAATATTTGCAACATCCATCTGTTTTAATAAAAATATGTAGTATCATTTAAGATCTTGAAACTTTTAAAGGGTTCTTAACCATAACTTTTTGGTGGCTCACGCATGCATGGTATTGGCTTAACACTGATGATGGATTACCTATTAATCCGAAAACGTTTTGTTTTGTGATGTAACCCTTATTGGTGTCTTCTAAATATACCTTTTACAAAGGATCTTGTATTTTTTTTTAATATCTTTCTTTCAAAAACGAATTAAATTCTTTTATAAAAGGTATATTTGTTAAAATCCCTAAAAGGCGCTACATCACAGAACTAGTTTTCGAATTGATGACCGATCATCATCAGTGCTTATGTGATTATAACATGCTAACCACCAAAATACAAAAATATGTGGGTGAAAACCCTTTACAATTATTGATCCGTCATGGAAACGTCATCATATATGAATTATGTGAACTTAAACATGGATGTCTAAAATATCCAATGTATTATGCTCTAGGTACCATTGAGCTCGAAAGAAAACTTTTTTCCTCGTGGATTTATTTCTAAAGTATTTAATAAGGTTTATTGTCTTTTCTGCCATGATCCATGTTCCTACGCCATAGGTTGCTATTGGGCGTATGATGGTTGTGTGTCTTCAAATACTTAAAGTAATTCGACCTCTATTTCAATTTTAAGAAATGTGATTTTTTCGAAACAATGTTTAGAATACGTCATCAAACACAAAAAATTTCAAATGATAGAAAATTTAAGCTATTTTAGATATGCAAAGATCAATAGTGATGCTGATAGTGTTGAAGATTTCTTTAATTTGAATTTTGTGTGGAACATGTAATGAACACTCTTTTCTTAGTCCAGGTGGTGGAAAAAATTTCTAATTCTTCAAATCTGAAGGGTGCCGGACGAAATTTTGGGCAGAAATTGTTTAAACAATGTTTTAAACAAGTTCCAAAAACACCTTTTTGCTCTGGAACACATTTTTTAAGGTTTTTCCGCTCATAATAAACAAAAAAGTCTCTTTTTTCAGCAAAAGTTGGGAGTTTTTGAGTTATAAGCGATTTAAAATCCGAAAATATGCAATTTTGAGGCTTAAAAACGCGTATGTAAATTATTCTTTTTGAGGTTGTAAAGTGCCTAAATTGAAGTTTAAACATTGAATTTCAAGATTCTAAAGAGTAATCGAGGCTTATTTTAATTTAGACTGTTGGTTTTTAATATGAGCGTCCACTCGATTTTTAAGCCGTTGAAATTACAATATCAGTGCTACCAACATTATAAGACCAAATTATTAGTAAACGGCAAAGCTCACACAATAATGAAAACAATATATTGATAAGATGGCTATAAATATTAAGATAAAAAAAATAATAAAACGGGATAATTCCCGAAGGTTGGCTGTATATCATCTAGTTAAATAAAATTTAACGTGAAGTAAAACACTCCCTGGTGTAGTTGGTATATTTTAATAAAAATTTTAAATTTTTAAAAATCCAAAAGGATTACGTTCAAAACGTTTTCGGACTTATCAGTCCATCATCAGTGAACTCCCTGTCATTGCAACATAGCTATAATGCTAAACACTGGTTAAGTTATATCATTGATTAATAACTACATAGATACCTCACCTTTAGGTAAAACCGAATTCAGTGTTAAACTCCGCCCACTCACACCTCTTTGCCCCTCAAGTCTAAGTACTAACTGGCTGGACGGTGGCGACATTTATTGAAATTTTTGCCAAGATTGAAAAATAAATTTGAGTCGCCTGGCTGGCGTAATAGACAACGATATAAGGGTAGTATTCAGCATTTTAACAAATAATTTTAACGCGATTGTAATCTCTATTTTGGAATTCCGATTTTACTTCAGATAAAACTCTAAAAATTGATTAATAAAAATAGTGAAGAGGTTTCTTAAAAATTATTTAATTATTAATACACTACAAAAAAACAACAAAATAGAAAATATATAATAAAATTAGCAGTGATAATTCACATGTAAATTATTTTTTGCAATTTGTAAAAGAATGATATTTTCAGAACTAATGCGAAATAAACTATTTGAAGTTGATATACAGAATTTCTTTCCAGATCTAACCCATTCACCCCAGGTAAAATATTGCAAAACCTCCGAATTTTAAAGAATCCATTGGATTGGCATGAAATTTGGTATAGATATATCTTGATAAAATGACAGAGAATTTCCAACATATAAATAGTTGAGGGCCATCTGCCTAGGAACAATAGGTAAAAGTTGATAAACGGACAGGATTAGAAAGTTTAAAACGTCACTAATTAGATCATATTTCAAAACAAAGTAAATAAGTATATTTGAATGTTAATTCTTTTCAAACTAAGATAGTAAAATTAAAATTTTAGGAAAAAAAGATATTTATTATTTCTTGTTCTCAAGAAGTACTTTAATTATTGACAATATCGAAACATTTTATTATTAAAAGTCGAGAACAATTAAAA
The DNA here is from genome assembly GCF_917563875.1 of Diabrotica virgifera virgifera. NCBI lineage: Eukaryota > Metazoa > Arthropoda > Insecta > Coleoptera > Chrysomelidae > Diabrotica > Diabrotica virgifera. The sequence continues at coordinate 67,173,191 of NC_065445.1, read as the reverse complement.
ACCACGTTCATATTTATATGAAAGTGCTTTAAAAATGAAGGAATATTACTCTTGCATGCAAGTTTTTATCAATAATACATTTTTCCCTAAACTGAATAAAAAAGTTTCCATATGATTCCAAGGTTTTAAGACATACTGGTATTGTTTTCCTGATATTATAAAATACTTGTTAATATCTACTGTATATATAAACTAAAGCTAATAGTGTAGTTTAACATTCAGTTGAGTCCACGATTATTTACCCGTGCGTCATTAATACCTGACGAGATAAAACACATACTTTTGATCTAGCATCATTATCTTCCACGCATGAAACTAAAGACAAACCAGCTATCGCCTGTTATTAAGTAAAAACACATGTTTTTTTTATGAACGCACTAGACTAACTCTATTGGCTCCGTGCGTCTCCCCTCTACTTACAGTCACGTGACACGCTGTCAGATTTTGTCAGGACGTTTTAACATTGAGTCTTATGGGATTATTTTGTTAAACGAATATTTTATTTTGTAGTGATAATAACCGAATACAATTGTTAGAATTCATTCGTTATTAATTTATACTGTAATTTATAGTGCAACAAAAATATTTTCTTTTTCGTTAATAAAGATTTATTGACATAAACTGCAATAGTGAGGTTATGTATACAAAATCAAACTGATAATCAATATTGGAAATAGAAAAATTTATATCAGATTAAGTGCGTTTTTATTTTCTGTTTATATTAATACATAATATCACTAGCGTGACACGGCATTTTTTTTAAATGTCTCATTTAAACATACACAAAGCGTCCTGATAAAATTTCAAAAAACCGCTACCATGAGCAGGTCGGTCAATTTTGCTTTGACACTTTGTTAACGCTCAGAGCGAATTGCGCACAATAGAGAAAAAAATTTCTAGAGGATTTTGGTTCAGAAAAGATGTTAAAAGATATGACACATTATATTATTTTTGAAGTTCCTCCCACAAACATAAAACTGACAAAATGGTCCACTGAAAGCCATGTAGACAGTGAATATTATTTCTGTCTTTCTGATTTTCAAAAACTTTAATTTTTTTTAAATATTCTAAACCTGCTTTTAAGTTTTCAGTTGACTTGCTTAAAGTTGACATTGGCTTTCTATTTGGATTACTATCACTACAATATTTGCTGTTAAGACCATCAAAAATATTATTTATAATTTTCAAAAATATTATTTATAATTTTCAAAAATTCGGCAGTAAGAGAAGCCGTTTTGGTGTGTAACTGCCCTACAGATATTGCTGTTGATATTGCTGAGGCAATTGAGTTGGAAAAAATTTGTGCTGCTAATTTTACACGCATTTTTTGAAAATTATTAGGGTTTATATGAACGTTTCGTTATTTTCACCATGCATCGAGCTCTCACACTGGTTCTATCGATGTTGTATGTGTATTCAATATCTTGCTACATCATGTGTATTCATATCTTCTATTGCAGGCTGATCCTTACATGCGCCTAACAGCTTAAATAAAGCTCTATTATTAGATGCTTGATCACACAACACTTTTGGTATATACCCAATATTTTGTAATTTTGAAACAACTTCAACTACAATGTTTTTTAAGTTGTCGCTATGTATTGGACCACCTGTAGCAAGCCGCGTAGCCTTATGTAGCAAGCCGCGCATCATGAAAACCAGACCTGTGTTGGCAAGTTTGTTTGTTCTTCCTAAAGTACCTAAATCTTGAAACCCTTCTATAATGTCATCTAATTTATTGTACTCCAATTATTTTTTCAAAGAAATTTCATCAAACATTAACACACAAATTTTTTCCCACTCATCCATTGTCTCTGCTTTTTTCTTCAACTTGTCAATTAAGGAAATGTTTAAACCAGTTCTTAATTTTATGACACGCAACCAAGTTTGAATTGTTTTTACTAAAGGTAATATAAAGTTAAGAGATCTAATTAAAAATTTTTAACAACTAGGAGACTTATAATAAATGGCCAGAGCTAAATCCTTTTCATTGTGACTCCATTGTGAACGAGTTTTGTGTGAAAACTACTTATTAACAAAAGTGTGCACGTATATGCTTTTATTTTCTAACAGTACCTGTATCATGAATTTGGTTGCCGATTTTCTGTTTTTTGTTGTTCTTCTACAACGCTGACTGTTCTTCTGACGGCACTTCTTCTTTAAAGCATTTACTTGATACTCCAATTTTTTTACCTTCTCCGTCAATTCAGTTTCAAGTTTTGTGGGCAAATTAATATCAAAACTGGAAATATCACTGAGACTACTACTTGATCTCTTAGGCGATGGAGTTGACCTAACCATACAATCGCCACTTGTAGATCTTTTACGTTTCGTACCGCAATAAACGTATGTAGAGCATAATACTGGTGGGGTATCACCTAAAATAGGTAATCATTGAAATGTATGTGTAATTTTAATTAAAGCAAAACAAGCATCTCCGTTATTTCTGGAGTGATACTAACAACGCATTCATATTTAAAAAAAATCTCTTTTGATTTAATTGTATAAAAAATATATAAATCACTCAATATCAACTGATTTTATATAAAATATATTTTAATAGTATTATTCTCATTGACAAAGCGCATTAGGCAAACATAAAAATATTTCCAAAGTTGAGTACTCACCTAAATCAGTTGCTAACTGTGCAAATTTTAGAGGAACAGCATTTTTCCTTAATAACTTTCTTTGGCCACTTTGGTAAATATGTTCCACTGCATAATGATGCTGGCAAATTACCCTCTGTTTCAGGTCACTAATATCCATCAATATGATATCAATATTTTCGCAGTTTTTTTTGGCAAATTTTTGTGCGCTCTGCGTCTTTCAGTGAAAATTTAAAGAAAAATATATTATTATTTGTTCCATCGTTTCTTTCAAAACATCCCGCGTAAACACACTTATGCGTTACAGAGGCCATTTTATCTAAAATGTGAGTCCTTTTTTTTTTTAAATTTTGCTACAACTTGTCACAACACTTGTCACAACACTTGTCACAGATAATACACCTATAGGGTAAGTTCGGCTCTGACACTACTCCTACCTCCTCGCAAGTCAGAGAGAGAATGAGAAATCTCGATACGGTTTTCGAGTAGCGCCATCTAGTTGTTGATACGTCTTTCGGTTACCAAGAGGTGAGCTATCTAGTGGAATATTTATAATCAATGGTTATATGTTCCAACTGCATAGTAAAAAGGATAAAATAGTTTGGCTTAAAGTGAATGCCAATGGATTACTTCCAGCAACATGAGGCTCTACTGCTTTACGTTAAAATATTTTTTTTTTGTTCTTAGGTCTTCATAACCTATATAATAAATGTTTAAATTGATTCGACTTTTAAATAACGCTAATTTTGAGTATGCGACCCATGAATCGCACTCATCCACGCTAAGGTCTTGGATTTTAGACAATATAATAACAATGAGCCTATAATTAAACAAAAAGCGTCATTTTGAAGTTTTAAAGAAGAATTATTTTATTGGGAGGGAGAGTTTAATTGTTTAAATTTATAAGAATTTAATAATTCTAGACCTAATCTAAAAATATGCCAACGTTACATCACACTAATATCGCATATACTTCCCTATTATTAAATTTTATCTTTTTTTCAGAAAAAACATACAAATGTCAGTTTTGTGAGACTAAAACAAACTCCATAGGAACTCTTATTGAGCACTTGTCTGATCATGCAGATTTAAGAAAGTTTCAATGTAAACATTGCGGCTTAAAATCTTCCTCCCTACGAGATTTGTCGATGGAATTTATACACGAAAGAAAATATGGTGTTTATCTTATAACGTAAGTATATCGATTATAATAGGGAACTTGCATAAATTTTTAAATTCGAAAAAAACGTTATAAATCACAACAGAACATAATTTAAAACATGTATCAAAGATAAAAAAATTTTGTAGGTCTTTCGTTTAGCGCCCAAAGGCGATTAAAAATTCAAATTAAAACAGGTGGCCTAAAACGCGTCGTGACGTCACTCGTTTGTACATTTACATTTTTCCAACAAAGTAAACAGAATTTTAAATTAGACGTTATAAACGTCAGTAGAAAATATTGAAATGTTGGCTATCCCGATCTCCAAAAACATGTAAATCAGGTTGGTAATATTGACAGTAGAAGTAGTCTAATAAAATGGTTGTCACGAAGTGTTGCATATGAATTATATCTCCCAGTAAATATACCTAATTAATAAGTACTCGGCAAGCTTCCTTCTCCAAAAGGTTGTGGACTCCAGTTTTACATGCCAAGAGTACATTCAATAAGAAGTAAAGTTTTTTAGTGTTGCTGTTTATACCGACCGGCAGTGTTGTGAGTGACCGCAAAAATAATGGCAGTCCAAAGCTTAAATGGCGCGAATTCAACCGTGAGTTTGTATCCGCAATTAACATCTACGAACTTTTCGTCATGGAAATTTAGATTAGGCAATCTTCTAGATGCCAAAGGTGTTAAAGATTTTATTACCACTGAAGTAACTGCAACGCAACTCACACAATTGTCAAGAGACGAGCAATCTCAACATAAAAAGCACGATGCAACAGCAAGATCAATCATTGTCACATGCATTACAGATGAACATTTAGAATATATTCGTGACTGTGACTCAGCATTCGAAATGATAAAAAGTTTAGAAAAAGTGTTTGAAAGAAAAAGTATTCTTTCTCGTTTATATGTGCGGAAAAAGTTGTTAACGTTGAAATATAAACAAGGTATCGATTTACAAAAATTTTTCGTTGAATTCGATTCTTTAAGCCGAGAGCTTGAATCGACTGGAACTACAATCGAAGAAGATGACAAGGTATGTCACCTTTTGTTGACAATTACAGATACGTTTGACACTGTTATTACTGTCTTGGAAACTTCAAATGATAAACTAACTGTTGATTTCGTTAAAGCAAAATTACTAGATGCAGAATTGAAGCTGATAAATGATGTACAAGTAAGTGAAGAATCCTCTTTTTATACGAAGCAATACAATAAAAAACCCCGATGCTCATTTTGTGGACTTGAAGGCCATCTAGTGTCCAATTGTTTCAGAACAAACAATAATAATTATAGAGGTAACAATAATCGAGGGAGATTTTTTCGAGGAAATAACTATTCCCGTGGCAGAAGAGCCAATAATGATACACAAGGTAAACATAATATACATGTAGCCGAAGACGAAGTAAGTTTTATCACAGCCCTACCAGCTGAAAATCTCAAGAATGATGACAGCCAAATTTCGTTTATAATAGATTCTGGAGCATCACAGAATATGTGCAACAATAAATATGAACAATTTATGAGTAATATTATTGAAATTGAGCCTGTTGGCATTAAAATAGCAGATGGAAAAGTGATGACCGCTCGTACAAAAGGTAAATTAGAAGTTTATTACAATAAAACTCCTATTAACATTGATGTTCTCATTTTAAATGAATTAGAATATAATTTATTATCAGTCTAATAAAATGGTTGTCACGAAGTGTTGCATAAGAATTATATCTCCCAGTAAATATACCTAATTAATAAGTACTCGGCAAGCTTCCTTCTCCAAAAGGTTATGTCATTTATTTGACGTTACAAGTGTTTTGATCGTTTGAACTATTCATAGAAAAACTGTACTTTTACAAAATGGTTTTATTTTCCGAAGTAAACCTTCTTTCCTTTCCTTCAATAACTATATCAAACTCCAATGTCAACAAACTGGTACATATTATTACAATGGCATACGATAAATGTTAATAGAATATTTAGAATAGAAATGTTAATAGAATAGAAATTTTTCCTTTATTTCGCGACGAGGTATACCAAAATAGGTGGAGGCCAATAAACTAAAGAAGAAGAAGAAGAATATACCTAATTATAACCATAAACAGAACCATATAGTTAAACTGAGTGACGTCTCGGGCCGTTTGACCTATTTTAAGATACCGAAGAGTTTAAATTTGTACTTCTAAGTTATTATGAGTTTTTGAAGCGTGAAATTTTGGAAATCTCATTTTTATACAAAACTGAACATTATTATGTAATAAAAAAATGTGCAAGTTCCCTATTGATGGATTCAACCGATAAAAATTAATTTTATCTAACAATAAAACACTGAAACTTTTGTTTTCAATATTTCCACATAAAAACAAAGTGATGGTGTGGGCTGTGCCTTTTATATACCATCACTAGATGTTAAAGAAAAATTTAAACTTAATTCCAATACATCAATATTCTAGATTATGTTAAGTTCTGTAAATTTAAACTTTAGATTAGGTCTAGCTTTGCTACTTTTGCCTTATCTCCCTGGTAATAATACCCCGTATCCCTACTTAGTCTGTGGTTAGTCACCGTGAACGACCGGGGTGCGAAATTTTTTTCCCCTTCCCTATCCTTGATTGTTCGATTGGATTCGTAATGGTCTTGGTGTATGGTAGGTTTGGTTAGGCGTTGATTTTAAGAAGTGTTGCTGGCTAAATGGGCGCAGTTCCCAAAGGCCATAAAAGAAGAAAAAAAATACTTACACAAAATTTATTATAAATACATGTCGCTACCATAGATATAATAACACATATATTAGGCCAGATCCGAAAAATGGCGTAACGCGGATCAGTTCGGGTCGGTGGTCTATCTATCTCTCTCTACCGGCGCTTAACTTTCTCTCTCTAGCATATGATGGCCGCTGCCGCTGTGTCTGTGTCGTTCCATTACTCCCACCTCTTGGTAGATATGCTCACACTCGCACGACAGACGAAGATAGCTAGACCCCTGTACTTGATATTGGGGTTACACCCCGATGCATTGAGTGGCATATCCCTAGCCTGGTCTATTGTTAACATGTCTCTGGTCGCTACAGTGTTTCGGCACCGCTACAGGAGTGCCTTTTTCAAGTGATGTGTTTTCACTATGCGTCTACACTTTAAACTCTCAAACTGAATAGGTTGAGGAGTGGGAAGCTGTTTGCCTCAAGTTGGTCATTCCGAATTATATCTGTATTTTTTTATTTATTAATTTCCATAGATTCTAATAAAGATAACTTAAGGCCTTTATTTTGAATATGAAGAAATTGATACTGTTCATTAAAAGAATGATTATATTATGATCTCACGTAGAATACCTATGTTTTTCTTTTATTGAATGCCCTTTTGTTTCCTGGTATGCGTTTGTCAAAGGTACTGCTCAGTGGCGGTTCTAGCCCGGGGCAGGGGGGCAGCTGCCCCCTAGTTTTTACAGGACTTTTGTACTATAATCTTCGTTAAAAAGGCACGTTATTTGGGAACGAATTTTTGGTCTAGAACAGCCACTGGTACTGCTAGTTTGACCGATGTAAGTTTTTGTACAATCACCACATCTCAGTCTGTATATACCACTCCGTAATTGCTTTTCTTTTGGTTCTTATTGTTCGTAATATACAGGGTGTAACAAAAATACAGGTCATAAATTAAATCACATATTCTGGGACCAAAAATAGTTCGAATGAACCTAACTTACCTTAGTACAAATATGCACATAAAAAAGTTACAGCCCTTTAAAGTTACAAAATGAAAATCGATTTTTTCGAATATATCGAAAACTATTGAAGATTTTTTATTGGAAATGGACATGTGGCATTCTTATTACAGGAAGATCTTAAAGAAAAATTATAGTGAAATTTGTGCACCCCATAAAAATTTTATGGGGGTTTTGTTCCTTTAAACCTCACAAACTTTTGTGTACGTCTCAATTAAATTATTATTGTGGTACCATTAGTTAAATTCAATATTCTTAAAATTTTTTGCCTCTTAGTATTTTTTCGATAAGGCAGTTTTTATCGAATTGAGGCTTATTTTTTAATATGTTAACATAAAAATTTTATGGGGGTTTTCTTCTTTTAAACCCCCCAAATATTTGTGTATGTTCCAATTAAAATATTACTGCGGTACCATGAGTTAAACACAGTGTTTTTAAAACTTTTTTTGCCTCTGTATTTTTCAAGAAAGCACCTTTTATCAAGATGTGGCTTCTTTTTTAATATGGTTTAAAATATACCTAAAAATGTAAATCATAAATAAATTTTCATATTATTACCAAGTCTCCATAATCGTACTTAACCATATACAAATATGTGGTGGATTTGACAATTATTCAAAATATCTCGATAAAAACTGACTTTTCGAAAAAGTACTAAGAGGCAAAAAAGTCTTAGAAATATTGTGTTTAACTATTGGTACTACAATAATAATTTAATTGGAACGTACACAAAAGTTTGGGGGGCTTAAAGGAATAAAACCCCCATAAAATTTTTATGGGGTGTCCAAATTTCACTGTAATTTTTTCTTAAGATGCTACTGCCATAAGAATGCCACATGTTTATTTTCAATAAAAAATCTCTAGTAGTTTTCGATATATTGGAAAAAATCAATTTTCATTTTGTAACTTCAAAGGGCTGTAACTTTTTTTATGTGCACATTTGTACTAAGGTAAGTTAGGTTCAATCGAACTATTTTTGGTCCCAGAATATGTGATTAAATTTATGACCTGTGTTTTTGTTACACCCTCTATTTGCCTACGTTGTAGTTTGTTCTGAAAGCTGGTGTTATTCCTTTCTTTCTTATGTTTTTTGCTAGTTTTGTTGATATCTTGCCTTTATATGTGATAGAGCAGAAAGTACTGGGTTTTTTCTGTGTTGTTGGGAAGACTCATTTCAGGACTTTCTTATGCATTTTTGGTTTAAAATTTTCTTAATTGTTTGTTCGTTGTACCCATTGTTTACTACTATTTGCTTAATGGTAGTTTTACTTCTTTTACTTTGTTTTACTTATTTTTTAACTTCCCACATCTCTATCAATATCAGATCCAACACGTTGTCCTGAGATCATTCTGTTTTTGTTAAAGTTATTCCTATTTTTTGACTATGCTATCCTAAAATATCCTATTTAAGTTGGACCAAACAATATACTTTCGTTGTTACCAAAGCGTTGTTACGTAAAACACCATATGCAAGTACTTCGAAACCCATAACCTCAATAACAACTGGCGGTTATAGTACGTCAACTCTAACTTTTCCCATGCATGACATTATTCACAAATCACTTTTTATACTAGGTCTCTTTTTAAATCACAGAAACCAATATCGCAAAATTAAGCCGCTTGTCCATAGCAATCACAATAAGTTAAACCATAGATATATAATACTCTAGATTGCGCCCTGCGATCTTAAAATGGGTGACGGTTGCGACAGAGATAAATGAGCCTATTTGGTCGGTAGTCTCTTTTTAATTTAAGGGGAATATCGACGACGTGAATATCCCACTTTATCGAGTAATATTTGTTGACAGTTGTAGCGGGTGGTGACGGGAAATGGTCTTTGGTCTTCGGACGTGGATAATCGTGGTTCGAATCCCATACCAACTTTACTTTTTTTATTTTTATTTAATCAATATTTGCGTTTATTAGATATTTTTACATCTGAAAAATGGACCTAAGTAAATCTAGCAGATAATAAATGTATGTATAGTAAGTTAATATTGGAATACATAATTTGTGAACTGCATAGTAAAATAAAAGTCATTCATTATTAATATAAATTCGTCCTTATTCGAATGATGTGAATGTTTGTTTTGCTTCTACTTTTTTCAAAATTGTAACAATAGTTTCATAAATAAAAATAATGTCTAATTACTTATAATTGAATCGGTCATTTCAAAAACAGCAAAGTCCACAATTTTCAGAAACTAACTTTTTGAGAGGAATAGACTCCTTTAAGATAAACGTTGTGTGCAAAAACGACACCAGGGCCCTGATTCTAAATCAAATTTCGACCAAAAACAAGTCGCTTTCAATATGGCGACTGTCGAAATTATTTGACACGGAGATGAATGAATGGCCAAAAGCGAGGTTAGGTTTAGTTTAGATGTGTTTTGTTTATTTCTTGCAAGGAAAACTAAATCAAAAGGTATTATAATATAGCTGGGTTTAATTGAAATTTGCTTGTTTTGAGGAATTAGATAGAATAGTATTAAATTAGAAATATAATAATTGAGAATGTCCACAACATGAATCATCAACTCAATGAAAGATGTGAGGTAATAATCTGGGAAAATTAGTAAAAAAAAGGAAAATTAATTACCAGCTATTTTATTGCTGGACATGCTGAAATCAAATCTTAAGATTTCCTATATTAGTAATATAGCTGTGCAAAGTCCACAGAAAGTGTGCTATTTTGTTTATAAACAAATTAGCGCTCCGAAATCTTTTTTTTTATTATTGCTCTATAACTCCGAAAATTTTAACTTTAAACCAAAACACTCACATAAAAATTGACAGTAATTTAATTCTGCACATTGATAATTTATTCCAATTTCCTTCGACGGAAATTTTCTTCGGAAAATTCGGGTTTTCCAAACAAAATCTTTAATTTTCAACTAAAATTTGAGGGAAGTAATTATTTATCAATAATTAAATAATTTGGTGACAGTGACATAAATCTTTTTTGTTATGAGTGTCTTGAAGATATGAAAATTTGTATGTACAAAGAGGACCGGAATTAAAAGATATCTAATGGTTCAAAGATTAAAATCCTGTTGTTTATAACTCTGTCGCAAATGCCGGTCAAATTTGACCGGTTATACCTGGAATCACTCCTCGCAATTCAATTTGTTTTTCTTCGAAAAGGACACAGAAGCCGTGCTCTTTTGAACAGCGTTAACTTAATTTAATTTAATCTAATATTTTCTGAGGGGTTCTATTTGTTTATAAGCCAAAAAATTGTTTCTTTATAACATTCCTGAGACCGCTCAAATGGTCCAATTTCAATCCTGTAAGGTACGTTGAATAGGTATAGTGCTTTTTTATATGAAAATCATAGTTATTCTGGTGTATCATAATCTTTCTGGTTATTATTTCGACCGAAATTTTTTAATTAACATTTTAATTATTGCTAAACTATTGGTTAGATTGTCGCCGGTCTCCTGATATACAGAGAGGGGCTAAATTATGGAATAAATTCATTTTCTCTAAAATGGACGATTTTAGAGAAAAATCCCGAAACAGGTCGATTTTTATTTTTAAATTAAATTTCTTGGCATATATTTCAAACTAGTGACGTCATCCATCCGAGCGTGATGACGTAATTATTTTTTTAAATAGGAATATGGGTTCGTGTTGTAGCTCATTTACAAAGGCGTTCAATTCTCTATTCAGTATTATAAACATTAATATCAATATTTATACAGGGAGGCCAAAAAAAATTTTGAATTAAATTAATTGACGCAAGAAGAAGAATGCATGTAATTTATGTAACTCAAAATACATTCTATTGCTGTCAGAAAATAGAAAAAAATGTTTATTTTGCAAATAAACATTGCTTTTAGCTTAAATTAAAAGTTCAAACTGCCAATAGGTAGGAGGGAGGCTGTTTGTGATTTAATTTAAGCGAAAAGAAATGTTTATTTGTGAAATAAACCTTTTTTTCTATTTTCTGACAGCAGTACAATGTATTTTGAGTTAAATAAATTACATACATTCTTCTTTTTGCGCCAATTAATTTAATTCAAATTTTTTTTTTGGCAACCCTGTATAAATACCTAATGATATTAATGTTTATATTACTGAATAGAGAATTAAACGCCCTTTCAAATGACCTACCACACGACCCCTATTCCCATTAACAAAATTATCGATTACGTCATCACGCTCAGATGGATGACGTCACTAGTATGAAATATATGCCAAAAAATTGTAATTTAAAAATAAAAATCGACCTCTTTCGGGATTTTGCTCCAAAATCGTCCGTTTTAAAGAAATTAATTTATTCCATAATTTAGCCCCTCTGTATAATCTACTATCATAAATCTTTCATGTCTTCAATTATTTAATTATTGATAAATAATTAGGTACTTCCCTAAAATTTTAATTGAAAATGGCAGATTTTTTGGGAAAACTCGGATTTTCTGAGTAAAATTTTTGTTGAAGGAAATCGGAAAAAAAATAACTTTGTGCAGAACTAAATTACGGTGAATTTTTATTTGAGTGTTTTTGGCTCAAAGGAAAAATTATAGGAGTTACAGACCACTAATTGAAAAAAAAAAAGAAGATTTAGGAGTGCTAATTTGTTTATAAATAAAATAACACACTTTCTGCGGACTTGTCATACCCCATATTACTAATATATGCAATCTTAAGATTCGATTTTAGCAATAAAATAGCTGGTAAATAATTTTTCCCAAAAATGGTATTATTTCGATAATTTTCCCAGACTATCAACAAAATCCAAGAAACCGAAGCGCCAACCCAAATTCTGAGCAGTCTCAACATGATAAGGTTAATATCCCCAGTTGCTGTCATGGCGGTGTCGAAATGAAATTGCGACTGTCGAAATGAATTAGAATCAGGCCCCAGTCCAGTAAAAACATTAGGAACAAAACTACAATATAACTCTGAATTTTGATGTCATCCATTTCATCCATCTTTCGACTATATAGTTAGTTTTCTTTGCTCTTCTGTAAAATTAGGAATATGTGACTCATGTTGTTTTTGAAATGACCGATTCAATTAATAAATCGATGGTACATTATGTTGATATTAATTATTGGCAATTTTGTACGAATATTTTTAACAATTACTTTATACTATTCTACAATTAACTTATTAAAAAAATAACATTGGCTTTTATATTTTTAAAAATCTATAGGTACCTACTTAGTTTTTCTTATTTTTTATATATTTCTTTGCATAGATTTACTTTAGAGATGTAATAATATCTAATAAACGCAATATTGATTAAATAAAAAATAAAAAAAGTCAATATTGGTATGGGATTCGAACCAGGATTATCCACGTCCGAAGACAAACGACCAGTTCTCATCGCCATCCGCTCGAACTGTCAAACCATCTAAAATACTCGACGACAGAGTAGGATAGTGACGTCGTCGATACTCCCCTTGAATTAGAACGAGACTACCGACCAAATAGGCTCATTTATCTCTGTCGCAACCGTCACCCATTTTAAGATCGTAAGGCGCAATCTAGAGTATTATATATCTATGAGTTAAACAAGGATAAACAATATAGTATGTCTCTGATATCTTGTTTGTCAGACTTTCACCATGTAATCAAGTCAAACCACAGCTCAGATGTTACATGGGGCATAATATTAAAATACTTTAAACATCCATGCTTTAGTTGGCATTTTCAACCGATGTTTCCTTAACGGACCACTTATATAGGGCTTTGACCCACATATTTTTGTTAAACTATATCTTGGTGGTTAGCATGTAAACTTCACGTAAGCACTGATGATGACTAGTCTTCTTCTTGTAGTGCCTATCCGTTTCGGATGTTGGCGACCATCATGGCAATCTGTATTTTGCACACTGCTGCTCTGAAAAGATTTGTAGTGGTCGTGTTGAACCACGTACGTAGATTTTTCAGCCACGAAATCCTTCGCCTTCCTGGTCCTCGCTTTCCCTCTACTTTTCCCTGTAAGACCAGTTGCAGCAGTCCATATCTTTCACTGTTCCTCACGATGTGACCGAGGTATTCGATTTTGGCTGTTTTTATTTTGATTAACAGCTCTTTTTCTTTTTGCATTCTCAGCAAAACACCCTCATTAGTAATGTGGTCGGTATAAGATATCTTCAGGAGTCGACGATAAAGCCACATCTCAAAAGTCTCAATTTTCTTGCAGGTGGCGTCTGTGAGAGTCCACGACTCAACTCCGTACAACACTCATTTTTTGCCATTTTTTGAAATGCAGATCTTGCTTTCTCCATCCTACATTTGATTTCTATAGAATGGTCCCAATTTTCATTGACGTTCGTACCAAGGTAGGTATATGTCTTTACTCTTTCTATTTGTTGACCATTTACACTGAGTCGTCCAAATTGCTGTTTGTTCTTAGAGATAATCATACATTTTGTTTTCTTAGTGATTAGTGAAAGTCCGTATCTCTGACTGACCTCCGCGATTCTGTTCATTAACTCCTGTAGTGCTTCAGAACTGTCAGCGAATACCACAGTGTCGTCTGCGTATCTTATGTTATTGATACATTCTCCGTTAATTCGAATTCCGGCTTCAACATCATCCACTGCTTCTTGAAAGATTTCCTCAGAGTAGATGTTAAACAGCAGGGGGATAGTATACATCCCTGACGGACCCCACGTTTGATTTTGATATCGTCGGATTCTCCTGCCTCTGTCCGGATAGCGGATGTTTGATTCCAGTACAGATTGCTGATAATCCTTAAATCACAGGTGTTAATTCCAATATTGGTTAATATCTTCATCAGCTTGTCGTGCTTTACTGTATGGAATGCTTTATGGTAATCAATGAAACATGCATAAATATCGCAATTTACGTCTCTACATCGTTGAAATAGCACTTGTATACTAAATAGAGCCTCTCTTGTACCCACTGCATTTCGAAAACCAAACTGTGTTCGGCTGATTTTTTCTTCGCACAGTCTATATATTCCTTGGTGTATAATTTTTAGAAATAGTTTTAAAATATGGCTCACTAAGCTGATGGTTCGGAAATCACTGCAGGATACGGACTTTGTTTTTTTTGGTAAAGCAACAAACGTCGACTTCAACCATGTTTTTGGTATTACTCCGCTTAAATATATGTCGTTAAAGATTTTGGTTAGGCGTTGAGTACCGTCGGTGTTAAATAGTTTTATGAGTTCAGCATATGCATTGTCAGGTCCAGGAGCTTTGCCATCTTTTAGTTGTGATATTGCTCTTTCCACTTCATCTGATGTGATTGGTAAGTGGTCATCACATATGTAGGATGGAGGTTGTTCGGATCTAGTATCATCAAAGAGTTCCTTTATGTATTTTGTCCTGTCCCTTTTTGTCCTGTTCTTCTATGATGACTGGTAAAACAGTCGAAAACTAGTTATGTGATTGTGATGTAGCCCTTTTTAGGGATTTTAAATATATACCTTTTATAAAGGATTTACCGTTTGTTTTTTTTTATTTTTAAAAATGTCTCGCCGGCGCTGGGTCTCGAACCCCGGCCTACCACCATGCGAGTCAGACATCCTACCGCTGAGCTACGCCAGCCCCACTAAAATTATAAACGTCAAAATTCATAGTAAACACGGTATCAAAGACATCGTTTATCTTTGTTTAACTTACTGTGATTTCTATGGATAAGCGGCTTAATTTTGCTATACTAGTTTCTGTGAGTAAAAAAGAGACCTAGTAAAGCCCATGAATAATTTCATGCATGGGCATGGGCTTATACAGAGTGTCCCAGACTAATTTATCCAGGCTATATCTCTTAAACGAATAGAGATCTAATCTAAAACGAATAGAGATCGAATGAAACAAAAACTGATCTATTCCATTTGTAATAAACTTAAATATGGCTTAGAGAAAATTATCCCATACATATTCATCCCTTAGTTATAACACCTAATTTTAATTTTTTTAATAGCACCCTGTACATTTTTTTATAGTTTTGGATGTAGTCTCATATCGTCTATTAAAAAGATTTTTTTAAAATAAAATTGGTTCGTAAATAATCAAGAAAATATCAGTTTGTTTTTGTTAATTATGTATCCCAGACAATTTATCCAGGCTATATTTTTTAAACTAATAGAGATCTACGAATGGGACAAAAACTGATCTATTCCATTTGTAATAAATACACTTTAATATGGCGTAGAAAAAATTCATCCCCTAAATATTCATCCCTCATAGTCCATTCTTTAACGGTAAAATATTGCAAAACCTCTAAATTTTAAAGAACCGCTTGGATTGACATGAAATTTGGCATACACACAGCTAACAAGTCAAAGAAAAAAAGTGATATTGTGCCGATATGTGCTTTTGCCCTGGGGGTGGTTTTCACCCCCTCTTTGGGTTTAAAAAATATTCGTCCAAAGAAAGTCAGGAAATGGATATACTGGCTAATTTTAAGTAACTTTTGTTCTATAGAGTTTTTTCACTAAGTCAATACTTTTCGAGTTATTTGGCAGTGAATATGTTCATTTTTTCAACAAAATAACCATGCTTTTATACGGTTTTTCGCAAATAACTCAAATAGTAAGTATTTTGTCGAAAAAGCATTCTTAGCAGAAATATAGCCTATATAAAATTTTAAAAAATGGTGTATATATCACGTCTTTTTATTTAGTAGAAGCAGAGTTATAGCTAATGAAAAATAGGTTCATATTCGTCAAATTCCAAATGGAATACTTTAACGTGAAATAACCAAAAATGAAGCACATTTCGGGGAAAACTCATTACAACTTGTTTAAAGTGTTTAAAAAAAGCTTCATTTTTGTTTTATAAAAAAAAATTTCTAGCATCAAAGTTAGTCCCTTTTGGCTTTGGTAAAAAAATCGAGAAAATCACCCCCTAATTAGTATCTTAAATGAACTTAATCGTAACGACTTCACAAGTTTCTTGACTCGTGCATATATTGTTTATATGATCTGTAAGTTTCATCGGTTCAAAGTCCTTATTATTGAAAGGGCTGTAGTTAAAAGGGGTTGAACGAGTCACTGATCACGAATGTATGCAAATTTAGAAACACCAAATCTTGATCAATTTTTGTCTAACAGAAAAACAAAAAAATACATTATATTCAGAAAAGCAAATCTGACTTTTTTTGTTTTTCGAGATTTTTGGTATCTCTAACAATTTTTAAGTTATTTTGAAAAAAATCATGTTTTTCAAAATTTAAATTTTTAAAAATTTTACTTTGAAACCAAATTTTTTCAAAAATAAGCACTTTGAATCGATGAAACTTACAGATCATATAAACACAATATAAGTAAAATAATTTGTGGAGCGGCAACGATTAATTTCATTTAAGTTGCTAATTAGGGGGTGGTCTTCCCGATTTTTTTTTTGCAAAAACAAAAGGGACCAACTTTATTTTGAGCGTAACTTGCTTAAATTTAATGCTAGAAACTTTTTGTAAAAACACAAATAAAGCTTTTTTAAACACTTTAAGAAAGTTATAATGGGTTTTCCCCAAAAAGTTCTTAATTTTTTGGATATTTCACGTCGAAATATTCTATTTGAAATTTGGTGAATATGAATCTATTTTTCATTGGCTATAACTCTGGTTCTACGAGATCCAGAGACCTAACGCGTACACCAATTTTTTTACTTTTTTATATGCTATATTTTTGCTAAGATCATTTTTTTCGACAAAATACTTACTTTTTGAGTTATTTGCGAAAAACCGTCTAAAAATGTGGTTATTTTGTTGAAAAATGAACATATTCACTCGCAAATAACTCGAAAAGTGTTGACTTGGCGAAAAAGCCCTATAGAACAAAAGTTACTTAAAATTAGTCAGTTTACCCATTTCTGGACTTGTTTTGGACATATATTTTTTCACCCCCAAGAGAGGGTGAAAGTCACCCCTAGGGCAAAAGCACACATCGGCACAATATCACCTTTTTTCTATGACATGTAAGCTATGCGTATGCCAAATTTCATGTCAATCCAAGAGGTTGTTTAAAATTTAGAGCAAAAACCGTGAAAGAATGGACTATCAGTTACAGGGTGCTATAAAATATTTAAGTTGGGGGTTGTAACTAAGGGATGAATATTTAGGGGATGATTTTTTTCTACGCCATATTACAGTGTATTACCGTTGATTGAAATATTAATATGGGTATTATATATGTATATATGTGTATATGTGTATATTATAAATGGGGGTATGTACCCCCAATACATCAATCAACGGTATTACAAATGGAATAGATCAGTTTTTGTTCCATTTGAAAATCTCCATTAATTTAAGAAATATAGACACATAATTAAAAAAATAAACTGATATTTTCTGGATTATTTACGAACCGATTTTATTTTTAAAAAATCTGTTGAATAGACGATAGAAGACTACACCTAAAAATATAAAAAACATGTACAAGGTGCTATTAAAAAATTAACGTTATTGGTTGTAACTAAGGGATGAATATTTAGGGGATGATTTTCTCTACGCCATATTAAAGAGTATTACAAATGGAATAGGTCAGTTTTTGTCCCAATCGAAAATCTCTATTCGTTTAAGAGATATAACCTGTATAAATTAGTCTGGGACACTCTGTATAAGAGTGGAAGAACTATATCAGTAGGGGAGACCGGGGTTGGTTGTTACAGATTTGGCTAAAAGAATAATATAACAAAAACTATTTTTAAGAAATGTATTTTAAATAAATCAAACAAAAGTTTAACACTTCTTTTACTTATTAAAGAACTGAAATAAAACTTAAACACTATTGAGTTAGACAAAAAGTGTAAAATATATGCTGACGACAAACGTAACAACCAACCCCGTTATGGGGCTGGTTGATGCATTACCAAAGACATTAATACTTACTTCGGCACATTAAATTTTATTCGGAGGCATGAAAACACATAACCACACTCTACGGGATTATACGATGGACTGGCGCTGTGTCGTTTGGATACATTATAGGTAACAGACATGCGCGAAATTCTTCAGACTTGTTATGGAGTCAACGACTATTCGTAACTAATAAAAGCGTCTGTAACAACCTGCCCCTGTAACAACCAACCCCGGTCTGTCCTACATCTGTATTGTACATATTGTTATGATTAATTTTAATAGTGTCTTCTTAAATTTTAGATGCAGCGAGTGTTGTAAGAAATACAAAAATGAAGAAGAGTTAAAGAAAGACGACGAAAACAGTGACACGAAACAATTCAGCTGTAATATTTGCAATGATTCCTTTACTCAACTTATCCAAATTGAATGTCACGTTCTTAGTAAACACATACAGAACTTAGAAGAGAAAGCTAATAGCGTCCAAACAGCGGACAACGAACATCAAATGGATATCGTAAATGATACAGCCATCGATCTAATTAAGATGGAGGAACAAAATTCTCTGAAATCTGAGGTTAAAAAGAAAACTGGTGTGAATATTACTAAAGAAGCTATTGAAAATGATTGGGATTCGGATCCAGAATCCCCTCAACCCATCGAAATAGCAGAGACGATAAAAGAGATCCCACCAAATAAAGAAGTTGAGCATAAAGAAGAGAGACTGAAAATAGAAAAAGATATTAAAAACGATTGGGATTCGGATCCAGAATCCCCTCCACCAATCGAAATAGAATCAGCAGAGACGATAAAAGAGATCCCACCAAATAAAGAAGTTGAGCCTAAGGAAGAGGAACTGAAAAACGAAATTGATGGTTTTGAGGAATCTTGTGTCAGTATCGATCTGACGGAGGAAGAATCGCAAGAATGTCAAAAAGGATAGCATGTCAGTGATTAGATAAGTTACATGTGTATATATTTTATATAGAATTACGCCAGTCAATGAGAACAAGAACAGGATCTTCTTCTTCACGTACCATATCAGAATTATCAGACGTTGGCGATCACCATTGCGAAGGCTTCTCGATCTTCTGCAATATGGAATAATTGTAACAGGATATTACCTCCGAATTCTAACCTACTGCACGGATTTTAATGAAATTTTGGGAATAGTCTCTACTTATCCCCTAATTCAAAGTCTACCCTATACACTATGGCGCTTTTACCTTTGGTGACGGTTCCCACCCTTTCTCGGAGGTGCAAAATTGTTTGGTTAAAATAACTACGGAAGTGGCTGGTGAACCTAATTCTAAGTAAAAATTGTTCTATAATTTTTTTTTTGAAAACTCAATATTTTTTCAGTTTTTATACAAAAATACAAGAGATTTGTGCCTTTATAAATCTTCTGGCTATAATACAAAAAGAGATATGGTAGGTGAAAAGAGTTTGTTTTTTTTTGTGCATGCTCAAATCGGTGTATTCAACTTAAAATAACAGAGAAACGGTCGACTTTAGGTGTATAATGCTTCAGATATCTTTTGTAGTGCTTGAAAAGACCTTTAAAATGAGTAATATTAAATGTCGATTACATTTAAACTAAGCGAAATATGCTGCAAAAAAATTGATATTCTTTTTCTCATGATCATCTTTCAGTGCGTCACAGTTTTTCGATTTCTTTCTAACGCATTAAATTGTATGTAACAGAAAAAAAGGCACGTCGGTGATTACATTTCGTCGGTGACATTTATAACATTTATTCTAGTTATTCTAGTTGTCGATAGATGGCGCCATAATAAAAAAATATATATTTTTTTAATTAGATAATAATATTACAAATATAATCTGTATAATTTATAAGACTATACAAATCAAAGAAAATACCATTTTATAAATGCAAGAAACACATTTGATTTGTTTTTATTCCAAATTGAAAATAAAATGTGACAACTGTCAGATTTAACTAAAATGTCATGTTAGAATAAATGTGTATTATCACGGACTTACCCTTTTTCCTATCATTTGTTACGCACTGAAAAATGATCATGAAAAGGACAATACCACCGAACAACAATACTAACACCGTTGTTCGGTGACAATACTAACCAGTTAATTGAACTTAATTAACCTATAAAATGCCATAAGTGTCAAAATTACAAACAGTGGTGTAAACTTGCCTGGGGTTGGACCAATTACAAACAAGCATTACGACGCGGTAAATTTGAATTACTCCTCCTGGTTTAAAAACAAACCATATATTGTTATGCTTATGGATATATTTAGGTATATTCTTCTTCTCCTTCTTTAGTTTATTGGCCTCCACCTACTTGGGTATTTGGCCAGTTCATCGTCGCGCAATAAAGGGAAAATATTTAAATTCTGATGGCATTTATCGTATGTGATTGTAATAATATATACCAGTTTGTCGAGATTGGAGTTTGATACAGTTTTTGAAGGAAATGAAAGAAGATTTACTATGGAAAATAGAACCATTTTGTAAAAGTACAAGTTTTTTATGATTAGTTCAAACGATCAAAAACACTTGTAACGTCACATAACTGTATTTTCAACTGGCGTTTATAATGTCTAATTTAAAATTGTATAAACTTGTAATATTTCAAATTAAAATATAAAATAAAATTAGTTATTTGAAAATCATATCACAATGAATTTAAAGAAGGGAATATTAGTCGAGAAAATGAAGCATTTTGGCTCGCAATTTTTTCGTCCAGCATGGATTTACTTGAAATTTTCACAGAAGGTAGGGAATAGTCCAAGGATCATTTTCTATATCATGCCGCTGTACGCTAAAACCTTAAAGGTGGTTGCCACCCCATCTCGGGGGTGGGAATTTTTTATTACATTTTACCATGTAAATCGATGTAAAAATTCAAGAAAAAAATGTTTTTTACATAAAACTAATATTTTTCGAGTTATTCGCGCTTGAAAGTAACAGTTTTTCGATGAAAAAATCGACTTTTTTAGAGGGTTTTTTGAGAATACCTCGAAAAATATGCATATAATAAAAAAACTGTAGATATCAGAATTGTATCTTTTAGTAACTGAAACCAAATTCTTTTTCTGTAATATCTTTAAGACCAATACAAACCGAGATACGGCATGTTAAAAGTTAGCTTTTTTCGTCAAATGCATAATTTGAAATATTCAAAGTAAAATAACGGAAAAACTTTGCATTTTTCGAAGAAAACTTAAATAATCTTTTTTCAAGTATACAGCTAGGCCTCTCAAAAAATAATAATAAAAAGTTTTTAGCCTTAAAATTAAGCGACTTATGATCAAAAAAGGTCGGTGCCTGCTTTTCTCTATGAAAAACTCAGTGAAAACAACCCCCTAACTACCCTCCTAATTAAAAATTGGTCTTCACCTTTCTGTAATTCCTTTTATATTAATATTATCAATACACCCAAGAAGTTTGACCTATTTAAAAGGCCTAATTTTAGAAAAATTGGAGTTTAAAAAAATTTAATTTTTTGGAATTTCCCATTCTTCACCTTTTACTTCAAAATATCTCGGAAAAAACTGGAGATACGAAAAAAATGATTAACTACTAAATTGTAGCTTTTTTAATAACTAAAATTACATTGTACATAGATTTTCATTACAGTAAACATTTAGCGAGATATAGCTGTTTAAAACCTCTATTTACGAGCAAACACCCCCTTATTCGAGCCCTTTAAACCCACCCTAATTAAAAACTAAGAAATCTTACGGAATTTAGTTTACACAGTCTTATAACTCTTTAAAAATTCTACAAAGTCATTTTTGAAAAAACCTTTTATCGCCAAAAGTGAAGGAGCTATGTTTATAAAACAAATTTTTTTCTCGAAAAATTCGGATAGTCCGCTTATGGATAATTCTCAATGTATGTATAATACCACAGAACCGGTTCGTATACTGGAAGATGACTAAAAAACTATTTGTATTTGTACATATTTGTAAATTCGTATTTTTGTGTAAATAAATGTTTTTGTAATTCTTTAATTCTACTTTTTTTTTCTGTATAGATCTATTAAAATATGTACTTATTACTTATAAAAACTGTAATATTATTAAGGGTTGAAATATTATGATATTATATCCTAAAGTATAAAACAATCATTATTTTAACCAATCAAAACCAAATTTTATCCATATTAAAGTTTACAATGTTTTATATAATTTTTGATAATAAGGGGTAGTTGACACCCCTAAAAATAATCAACGCCTTTAAGCATGATATAGAATATGAAGTACAGGGTTAGATGATCCTAATTCCAAATTTTTATGTAAATCGATGCAAGCCGAAATTATTCTTTTAGGATAAGTAAATTTTTTATATATAGCTACTACAAGGGTGGTTTTAAGGGTTGAAATATTATGATAGTATATCTTAAAGCATAAAACAATCATTATGTAACTAATAGGTACCAAATGTTGACAATATTAAAGTTTTAAATGATATTTTATAGTTTTTTACAATTAGGGGTAGTTTTCACCCTTAAAAAACCAAAAGCGTACAACGGCTCAATATAGAAAATGAACTAGAGGGTGTAATGAGCCTAATCCCAAATTTTTGTACAAATCGATGCTGGACGAAAAAATTGCGAGATTTTGCCATTTTTTCAGTTTCATTTCCTCGACTATATGGAAAAATCCAGACCTTTTGAAAAGAGGATTCCCTTCCAGTTAGTCTAAATACGAGGACTGGCCAAGTACCTAAGAGGTGACGAAACTACAAGAAGAAGAAGTACACTTGTGTTTACTTTTTTTTTGCGGAATGTAAACATATAGCCCGATGACGTCACGACCCCTTTTGGGCTGGCTGGTATAATTTGAATTTTTAATCGGCTTTAGGAGCCAAACGAAAGACAAACAAAACTTTTTTTCTTTGATACATGTTTTAAATTATGTTCTGTTGTGATTTATAACATTTTTTTGGAATTTAAAATTTTATGCAAGTTCCCTATAATGTTCATTTCATTTATAAAAAGGTATGTTCTTTGATTTGTATAGTCTTATAAATTGTACAGATTATAGTCGTATATATAATATATAAATAATTTTTTGTTGGATTATAGCGCCATCTATTCCAACAACTAGAATACATTTTACAAACGATTTTAATCGCGGACGTACTTTTTTTTCTGTTACTTCCAACTTAATGCATTAGAAAGAAATCGAAAAACTGCGACGCACTGAAAGATGCCTCTGAGGAGTATACACCGATTTGAACAAGCACCAAAAAAATCTTTTTTCACCTGCCATATCTCTTTTGTATTATAACTAGAAGATCTATGAAGGAACGAATCTCTTTGTTTTTTGTACGCTACAAAAATGTTTTATATAGTGTTTTTAGTTAGATGCATAGTTTTTAAGGTATTTCCAAAAAACTGCCCGAAAAGGTGTCATTTTTCAATGAAAATGGCCAATTTTCAACCACGAATAACTCAAAAAGTATCGAGAAAAAAATTAGAACAGTTTTTGCTTAGAATTAGGTTCTCTAGCCACTTCCGTGGTTATTTTGACCAAAAAGTTTCCACCCCCTTGAAGGGGTGGGAACCGTTCCCCAAGATAAAAAGCGCCATAGTATATAGGGTAGACTTTGTTTGTGAAAATATTAAGTAAATTTATGTAGTAGGATGGAATTCGGAGCCAAATACCCTCATTGACTGCTCTAAATAGTGTATTAATATTTTTATAAACAGCTTATTAAGTGATGATTTAGGATTGAACTATTTTACAGTGCTACAAATACTTCTATTTTTTTTTTGTAATATAGTGTTTAAGTTAATAAATTTGATTTTATTTTTCTGATTCCTGAACCATAAAAAAAATTTGAATAGTTTGCCCACGTAATGAGAAATCCGAAATATGAATGATCCAAAAACACCCTTCCTGACAAGTATGACCAGGATATGGTTTTAAAGTACTGGGTACACACAGCTGGGCCGGGTACTGATAAATTGTACTCGGGTACAGAGTACCGGGTACTTTTCATATTTGAGGAACCAGTTCAGAGTACCGAGTACATTGCTCAAAAAAAAGTACTCACGAGTACAATACTCAAAGTACAATTACCCGAATTTCGTGGGTACTTATTTCGAGTACATTCGAATATAGAACCCGAAAAAAGGTAAGAGGGTAATGATTATCTCTGCATCTCTAAACATATTACACTTGTAATATGTGTGCTATTACACTTGTAATATGTGTGCTATTACACTTATAAAACCGACGCAGGTTTGTCAAAATGACAGTGACTGTTTCTCTCTGTTGCCGAATCAGTTATTAGTTATAATATTTTCGATTTCTTCTTATAAATAATCAATTTTAGTAGTTCCAATGTGACACAAAGTATTTTGAGCCCAGCAATCTACAGTTAAAATATTTCCCATTATGAAGGAAACGCCCTGTTTATTGCAAAAGGCAAGATTGCATACTTTTCCATTATTAAATTAATAACACGATGGCTGCTGTGAGACATAAATGTTGTGTCTCATGTTGTTTTCAGTAACAGCCGAATTACACATTCGGTGTCTCGGTATATAGGGTGAGGCAGATAACTGGCCTATTAGAAATATCTCGAGAACTAAAGGTAACAGAATCATGAAAATTGGAATAAAGGGGTTTTGAAGGATGATCTATTAAATGAAAATATTTTCATCTATTTTCCATTTCCGGTTATACCGGAAGTTGCTTATAACTTCGTTTTTTTAAATGGGACACCCTGTATATTTTTTCATTTTTGGATTCTCCTCATTATCTCCTTTCTTAAAATATCAGGTTTTGTAATATTATACAGGGTATTTTAAGAGATATTTACGTTTTTTTTTTATTAATTTCGTAGCAACATTCACACCCTGTAGAATTGTAATAGTTTGACATTAATACCTCTGCTTACGTTCAAGTAATTTTTAATATAGTCTATTATTGTTAAGAATCATTAGTATAGGTAATTTTGAAATTTTAGTATACAGGGTTGATCAAAACTGGGAATGAATATTTTCTGAGTTTTCCTAAATGGAACACCCTGTATTTTAGTATTGTAATGAAATGATATTTCATGGTACTTTTTTATTTTATAAGTATTCCCTATACCTAACTGCTTTAATTTGTGAGTTATTGGTGATGCAAGCTAAACAATAATTTCAACAAAAAATACGTAAAATTTTATTAGGTTGGCCGTGAAAATATTCAGTCACAAATAATTTTTCAGAAATAAATACATATTATTCCAGACTAATACTTAAAATTACCAATAATGGTTTAGCTATCAAAATACTTACGTAGTTAAGATTGTTGGTGCGATTAACAATTAAGCACAAATTAGAGCAGTTAGGTATAGGGAATGCTTAAGAACTAAAAAAGTACCATATAATATCATTTCATTATAATACTAAAATACAGGGTGTTCCATTTAAGAAAACTCAGAAAATACTCATTCCGAATTTCGACCAACCCTGTATACTAAAATTAACAATTTAGCTATACTAATGATTCTTAACAATAGTAGACTATATTAAAAATCATTTAAACGTAAGTAGAGTTTTATATATCAAACTACTACAATTCTACAGGGTGTGAATGTTGCTACGAAATTAATAAAAAAACGTAAATATCTCTTAAATTACCCTGTATAATATTACAAAACCTCATATTTTAAGAAAGGAGGTATTGAGGAGAATCCAAAAATGTAAAAATATACAGGGTGTCCCATTTAAAAGAACGGAGTTATAAGCAACTTCCGGTATAACCGAAGAGACGAAAATATTTTCATTTAATAGATCATCCTTCAAAACCCCTTTATTCCAATTTTCATGATTCTCTTACCTTTAGTTCTCGAGATATTTCTAATAGGCCCTTTATTTGCCTCACCCTGTATAGTCCTGTCGCCAGGCGGGTACAACGGCCTCCTTTATTCAGATGGACTTACCCAACTTTTTTTTTATGTATTTTGACCCGTAGAACACGAATTTTTTGGGTAACAGTTGATCCGGATGTCGATAATATTGTTATAAACAAAGAACTTGAGGAGTTACTTAACAGCAATTTTTCGCAAAACAAAACATTTTTTTGGGCCATTCTAAGCAAAAAATATTTTTGCAAGTTTTTTCGTAGGGTGCATAGTTTTCGAGATAAACGCGGTTGAACTTTTAAAAAATCGAAAAATTGCAATTTTTTAACCCGAATAACTTTTGATTAAAAAATAAAATACCAATTCTGCTTATCGCATTTGAAAGTTCAAGTCAAATTCTATCGGTTTTGATAATTTGCATTGCTAAAAATTAATTCTTTTATTGTTAAACAAAGCCATACACACATAGTGCTTGAGTGATGTTTTCAATGCATTTCTCATTTAAAATCGAACGGGTGGGCACTCCTACAAACAGGTTATTTCCACGTACCATGCGTTAAAACGCATGCATTGGGCACGGGAAACACTATTTGTTTATAGCTTTGTTTGACAATAAAAAAATTAATTTTTAGCAACGCAATCAAAACCGGTATAATTTGACTTGAACTTTAAAATGCAGTAAGCAGAATTGCTATTTTATTTTTTAATCAAAAGTTATTCGGGTTCAAAAATTGCAATTTTTCGATTTTTTGAAAGTTTAACCGCGTTTATCTCGAAAACTATGCATCCTATGAAAAAACTTGTAAGAACATTTTTTGCTTAGAATGACCCCAAAAAAATGGTTTGTTTTGCGAAAAATCGCTGGTATGTAATTCCTCAAGTTCTTTGTTTATAACAATCTTATTGACATCCGAATCAACTGTTACCCAAAAAAATTCGTGTTCTACAGTCAACATACATAAAAAAACTTGGGTAAGTCCATCTGAATAAAGGAGGCCGTTGTACCCCCCCTGGCGACAGGACTAAAAATAGTACTTATAGCCGCGTGAGAATTATGGCCTGAGGGAACGATTTTCTTAATATTATAGCAGTCAATGTGTTAAGTACAAATTTAAGCATAATGATGCACTTAAAGTTTACTCTGATATAACATTAAAAATATTGATTTTTGGAGAAAAAAAATGTTAATAAACATTACTTTGTTCTATAATTCCTGTATTTCATTAGATATTATAATTATTTCAAAAAAATATCTTCAAAATTATATTTTTCTGTATTTTTCAGTGATCTTTTACTTCTAGGACTCAGCCAACTGTTAAGGGGATGGGTACGTAGTTTCTGCTCCAATGCTATTCAAATGGGATTCATTTTTTTTTTCGAATGAGAAAACTAATAAGTTTTTTTGAAAAATTTAAACGCAAAATGAAAGATTACGTTATAAGCGAGGGCCGAAAGTCCCTGAGAACTTCTATAATATTTATTTTAATAAGTTACAGCTGATTTTTAAATTCAAATATCTCATTCAAAATAAACTTTTTATTTATTCTAAGGAACTTTCGGCCCTCGGTAATAATTTAGTCTTTTATTCTGCGTTTAAATTTTTCAAAAATATTTATTGGTTTTTTTCAGGATTCGAAACAAATAAACACAATGTCCGTGGAAATCTTTTCAAAGTCTACCTTTGTCATACAACGCACTCAGTCGAATAGAATATTGTCAGCATATTGTCAGTCAGACAGTGATAATCAGTGACAATTTTACATATTTGACATGGCATCGGGAATATTTTGAGTTGTTGATTAAATAATATTGATAGTGTATTTGATAAATAATAATTGATTTAAGACGTGAACTTAAGGCCATCGGTACGTAATTTGTAAATATTTGACGGCTATCCCTACTTTTTCTGTCTTTACACGCCAAATTACGTGTAGTAAAATTTACACTGGTATGGATATGTAAACATTACTAGAATGTCATTCTACTTGACAATGTCATCATTAACTTTATTAAAGAGATGGCTTTTAAATGTTCTTGGATAACTGTTATTTGTATAATTGCAAATTATTAATTCAGTTAATAAATGTGATAATTTTTTCACTAACTATGTGTTCAGTGATTGTAATAAATATGTACAACAAAAACTAATACTCAATCGAGAAAAGAGGAAGTGTTACTTAAAGTGATTTTTTAATAATATATTGTTGCTATATACTTGGATCACATAATATATCCTGTTGTATTCTCTGCTTGGATCTTCCATAAATAATAAACAATAAATAATTTTTTATCAAATTCACGTCTTAAATCAATTATTTATCAAATACATTATCAATAATATTTAATTAACAACTCAAAATATTCCCGATACCATGTCAAATATTTAAATTTTTCACTGTCTTGTCATCATATTCTATTTGACTCAGTGCGTTGTATGACAAAGATAGCGAATGTTCGATTTGGAAAATATCACCACGGCCATGGTGTCCATTTTTTTCGAATCCTGAAAAAACTAATAAATATATTTAAAAAATGTAAACGCAGAATGAAAGACTAAATTATTATCGAGGGCCGAAAGTCTCTTAGAATAAATAAAAAGTTTCTTTTGAATGAGATATTTGAAATTAAAAATCCCACTACATTTTCTCTTAGTTTTTTATCGCTGCAACTTATTAAAATAAACATTATAGAAGTTTTCAGGGACTTTCGGCCCTCGGTAATGTAGTCTTTCATTCTGCGTTTCAATTTTTAAAAATACTTATTAGTTTTCCCAGGATTCGAAAAAAATGAATCCCCATTTAAACAGCATTGCAGCCGAAAATACGTACCCATCCCCTTAATAAAAACTTATTTATTGTTTATTATTTATGGAAGATCCAAAGCAGAGAATACGCCAGGATATATTCAGTGATCGAAATATTTTGTTAAAGAATAAAGATGTTCAAAATTGTAAGCGTTTCATAGTAATATTATTAAAAAATTGTATTATTATTAAAAAATTACTTTATCACTTTTCCTCTTTTCTCGATTGAGTATTAGTTTTTGTTGTACTGTAGATAAATTATTACAATCACTGAATACATAGTTAGTGAAAAAATTAGTATATAAATTAACTGAATTAATAATAATTAAGACAATTAACTTTACAAGTAACAGTTATCCAAGAAAATTCAAAAGCCATCTTTAAACTTAATGATGACATTGTCAAGTAAAGTTTACATATTATCCATACCAGTGAGAATTTTACTACACGTAATTTGCCGTGTAAAGACAGAAAAAGTAGGGATAGCCGTAAAATATTTGCGAATTATGTACCGATGGCCTTAAAATCATGTCCTAATTTTCTTTTTATAGAATCATATCTTTTTGTATTTTTATTTCGAAATAATTATGCATAAGCCTATAATATTTAATTTTACAAATAAAATTCAACTTCAAAACATAATTGTTAACAACTACTTATTTAATATTTAATCAAACTCCATTGTGGGCATAACATCTTCTAAGTCTCTACACTTGGCATGCTGCAACTCTCTTCTAATTTCAGGAGTAAGAGTATGGTGATTTTGCTTCTTTAATAACTCCAATAAAGCTTCTTTTTGCTCTGATGATATATCAGCTTTGTACCTCTGAACAAATGTTAAAAGAGCTTGATGCCACAGCACTGGTAGTTCTCTAGAGTCCGTTTGGAATCTTACAAAGTGAAACACACAAGCATCTACTACTCTATAAGGCAGAGCATATTTTTTATCTAAGAATATTCTTAAAAATATAGAGTTGGCTCCAGTATAATCCATTTCAGCAATTTTTAGAAGGGCTGCAGATGAATGAAGTATCGGTATAGAATTTTTAGCAACCACAGACCCTATTATTATGGCTTCTCTTAAGGTGCAGTTACCACTTTCCAATAAAGGCAACAAAATACCTTTCATAAAAGCTCCTGGTTTGAACAAAGACTTTCGTAGTGCTTGGTATAGGTGAAAGTTCAATCTTTTATATTCCATTAAATCATCCCTTATCCTTGGTAGGAGAACTAGGTTGTAAAACCTCTGAGCCATATTTTCTTTCAAATTTGATGCAAAAATTCTAGTAGCTTGGTACATTGCAGCTGCTGACCACGTTGGTGGGTCTGTAATGTACAATATTTGCTCCCAATTTTTCAATTTGGGTATTATCTTAAATGCTTTTGGTAGTTTTCCACTTCTATATTTTCTGAGAACATCCCTGACACCTTCATACATCTGTTTAACTTTCACATCCAGATCTTGAACCTGCATTGAACCAGCATCACTGAAGTGAGTGTCTAATTCAGTTTGTTTTTCAGTAATTTTTTCCATAATAATGTCAGCAAGAGTTCTACGTGGCAAAGGATTTTTGCTCATGAACATATCGATTGCTTTTTCATCATCTTCATTAATTTCAATATTTTCGTAATATGCATCGTCAACAGTGTCATCTTCTGCTTCATCAGATTCGTCTGAATCCATGGCATCTAAGCTTACAAATTTATTTTTTGACTGCTGGGGTGTGTTTTCTTCTAGTTCTCTTTGCTGGGAACGAGCAGCTGATAGAATTTTCCTGGATAAATTTGCATCCACATACTAAAAATAAACAAAATATGATATATTATGTATAAAGATGTCAAAGTTATATTATTATGTCGGTGCTACTATAGTATGCTGTCTACCATCAGGTATATAAACACATAAATAAGAATTATTATTTTAATTTTACAAATAATCCTTTGTTATTAGAGCTTCATTTTCCCGGCCCTTTTTGATTTCCCGGGAATCGGGAGTCGGTAATTTGGATTTCCCGGGAATCGAGAAATTTAAAAATAAAAAACTGTTTTTTTAATTTAATTCTTTATTATTTTTTTAATGCAATCAGTATAAAAACGTATAAATTTGAATACTAGAAAGCATTAAAAAAATTTTAATGTTTTAAAGAAAATTTTAAAAATTGGAAAACTATGTGTTAATCTGAATTTTCTTTGTTTTTATTAATAAAATATGTTTTTAGGAAACACAAATTGTTAACCGTTTCATCCTTCAGGCTGGCTCTTTTTTTTGTGCAGAAATTTGCTGACATTGAAAATGCCTGTTCGCTTTCTGTTGATGTAAGTCTTATACTTTTTAATGCAGTGGGCAATTTTTTTAAATGTCCGGTCAGCTCATTTGAGTTCTCGTACAGCGCAAGCTCGTGTTTAATGACCTTTTCAAGATCATTTTTATCAACATTTGAATTATTTTGAGAACACACAGCTGTGGCAGACTCAATTGCAGATGATAACTTTTTTTTTTCAAATCATCAGTATTGGTATACGATGAAACTGATGAATCCATATCACTTTGATGATCTGTAGTTTCAGTCGATTCATCTTGATCCTGAGAAAACAAAAATTTTATCAAATCAATAGCTAATCAATTTATTGTTCTTTTATTAGATAGTGGCAAATGTCTGTTTTCAGTCAAGTCCTTGTTTTGCAGATATCGCATCAACGTAATCAAATCAGTTTGTCGGCGCTGGTTAATATGGTGTTGTAACGCCTCGTAAAATTCTTTTGCCAAAGCTCCAGGTTCTTCGCTCAATGCTTTAAGTAAAAAATTAAATACACCTTCAGCTGTTAAAAGAGTAGCATCTCGCCGACTAAGCGCGTTTATAGCAATTGAAATGGGATACAATGAGCTGTGCAAATCTTTAAGAACGTCAATTATGTCATCGATTTGAAGATTTCCTAAATTCAATTCATCTAACACAGCTGAAATTGAAGCATTCACGGTTAAGACTCGCTCAATCATAGCATATGTGCTGTTCCATCGAGTTTTGCAATCTAATAGAAGAGATAGCTCCTTCCCTTTGTCGGATTTGATGTAATTTTGAAGAATTGTGTTGCGTACTGGCAAGTTTTTTAATGTTTTAACAATTTTACGCACCCGTTTCAATGCATCACATATATCAGGTCTCACTCTCACTGTTTCAACTTCTGAACGATTAAAACTTGCTTCGGTTTCATCTTCATTTTTGTCGGGGGAGTCACTGTCACTATGATGACCACCATAATTTTTTTTTAAATAAAACGTCTAAAACCTTAAGATGAATAGCGTGATTGAAACACTGTTGATGAAGCTTGGACCACTCTCGTCCAAACTTTACCATGACACTCGCTCCATCAGTTGTCACACCCACGATATCTGAGAGGCTCAGCTTAAGCTCATTTAATTTTGACATTAGAAGCTCCTCCATTTTTTCTGAAGGGCAACTGCCAATTATTCTTTTTAAACCCAAATTGTAAAAAGTGCCGTCAGATGTGTGTATGTTTACATTCATAAATCGTCGGTTTTTGAGGCTGCTCCATTCATCGAGAGTAATACTGAATTTACTTTCTTTAATCTTGTTGATTTCAATAACTGTTTTTTCTTTTGCCTCATCAAAATATGCGTGCATTAGGTTCATAATATTTGTGGCATCTTTTGGCAAACTATGGCCGCAATCACTCATTGCTTGTCGGATAAATTTACTTTTGGATACTGCATGTGCTGAAAATCCATCCACCGCCAATAATTCTGCCACAATTTCCTCCTTTGAAGATCTTTTCAAAAAACTTAGCATGGACGGTTGCACTTTTATTTTTGTTGGAGGTTCATCATCTTGTAATGATGTACTCACTAATGGAAACCCTTCCATTTTCTTATGAACTCCTCGGAGATGTTTGATTAAACCCGAAGTTGATGAACCTTTCACACTAATTGACTTGATTTTTCCCATGCACAATAAACAAACTGCCCTTTCACCTTGTTTTTTAAAATATTTCCAAACAGATTGCCTTGAATTTGACATGGCAAAGGCTCTCCTAGTCGACGATTAATTATTTTATGATTAGTAGTGACTGATTAGTAGTGATTAGTCGTCACCAGTTACATCAATAATATATTTAACATAATATTTCCTTGGTAGTTCCCTATGCTTAATAGACTAAATTCTTCATAATCATAATTTTAACTCAAAGTAAATATTTATGTTATCTGGATGATTCAAAATGAATCAAATCGGTTGCGTCCCATAAACAAGATAATTTTTATGCTGACCACTAGGATATATTATATATGATACATTCTGATTTAAGGCCAGAATTGGAAGGTTTAAAATAATATGGGTAATCGAAAAAGAAATATTTTAAGTGGAATAATTTAAAATGATTATTAAGCAGACAGGGATAATAATTGCATCATATTCATTTATTCCTTGTGAGTTAGTAATAAATATCTCTGCTGATAATTTAAAATATAATATGAAAAAAAATCTCGGGAATTCCCGGGAATCGGGATTTCTGTTTTTTACTGATTTCCCGGGAACTTCCCGGGAATGGAGCTCTATTTGTTATATCTCTGTTTACTATTTTAGTTGGGAATAAGCCAATTTTCTGGCTTGTCCCCAATTAAAATAATAAATTGATATGGCAGAGCATTGATTTGTAGAATTGAAATAATAATTCTTCTGATTTATGCGTTTTATTCACTTTGTAAAATTTCATTATAGTGTGCAAACCCTCATGAGAAAAGATTAAAAAGATTATGGTATTGTTTAGCCACACAGGTAGGTATACAGTGCCAGCAAAAAATTTTTACAAAGTGAATAAAACTCATAAATCCGAACAATCATTGTTTTGGTTTTGCAAATTGATACTTTGGCTTATAAAATTAGCTTATATTGCACATTATAATAGGGGCAGGTAGACCACATACTATAGTAGCACCATTTTGTCTTTCTTCAACAAAAAATAATTTTGTGTAAGCTTTACTTTCTCATAAATCAAGGATAAACAATGTGATCATGCATCGCAGAAAAAGATTTTCCCTTATGATTTTTGCAATTCTGGACCTCGGAGGTAAACTACACATGTCGACATGGTGTTATTTTGAACAAGTTCCTTTAATCCACTTATTTTATTAGTTGGTTATATATTGGGTACCTATATATTATCATTAAAATATGGCCATATTGTCCTTCAACCAATTATGGGATATATCAGATTTTTAATAACATCCTAAGTGCTCTAAACTTTGTTGCAAACACAGGCTAAACACAATTGCTCGAAATGACATAGTGTAGTTTACTTCCGAGGTCCAGAATTATACTTATACTCTACTGATTATTGAACATTTTAGTTGACTCTTAAAAACAATGTGTTTTATGTGACCTGTGCATCTAGTTATTGGTTATACAGGGTGTTTCAATAAGGTATGTCATAAATTAAATCACGCATTACGGGGACAAAAATAAATTGATTGAATCCAACTTACCTTAGTACAAAAGTGTACACAAAAAAAGTTACAGCCCTTTGAAGTTACAAAATGAAAATCGATTTTTTGAAGATATTCTTCTTTAGCGACGAATCTATTGAGGGTAAAATTTGATTTACCACGCGCATGCGCACACCGACAGTATGGTATTAGTGGTTATACGGGCTCTGATTGGGTGTTGAAATTTTGAAATGATCTGTCAATAATTGTTCAATATGGAGATTATGGTTAACAAAAATATTGTATAATATTAGTTTTTATTGATGTGTGGACAGAAATAAAATAAAATTTATAATTATAGTGAGTTTTTAAATAGTTTTGAAAAGCCGCAGGTACGTAATTTTAAATGTTTCAGTTGGAAATACCTAATAGTTTCAATACCTATCTATTAGGAAAATGTAAACAAAATAATGTAGTTACCTATTAGTAGGCAATGCTTTAATTTACATAATCTGATTACGAACAAACTTTCTAAAAATCTTCATCTCATATATTGTTTTCTTACACTATACTTTGTTATATTTTATTTCGACAAAAATCAAACTAATGATTTTATTAAATTCATATAAATTTATGGAGTAAACGTTTAGTTTGTGTATATTCCCATATGACGTACACGCGGATGTGGTCTAGTTTGAAATGCCGCGGCATGCCGTCAGCTTTCGTACAGCGCGGTAGAAGTGAAGTGAGTTCGAGCCCCAAGCAAGTTATTATTTTTTTATTTTTTTTTTATAGATTTTATGATTGTAAGTACTATATTATTATATAATTTTTGAAGATATTCTTCTTTTTTGAAAGTGGTAGATAAGAAAGTTAGTTTGATTTTTAAATAAAATAAGTACAAATAACCTTTTAAGTATATTTACTTCGTTTAAATTACCTATAATAGAAGAATATCTTCTTTTGTGCGTACAAAGTACACACACATTCTTTTTTTTCATATATCGAAGTCTCTTACAGATTTTTCATTGAAAATGGACATGTGGCATTCTTATGGTAGCAACATCTTAAAAAAAATTAAAGTGAAATTTGTGCACCCCATAAAAATTTTGTGGGGGTTTTGCTCCCTTCAACCCCCCAAACTTTTGTGTATGTTCCAATTAAATTATTATTGTGGCACCATTAGTTAAACACAATGTTTTTAAAACTTTTTTGCCTCTTAGTACTTTTTCGATAAGCCATTGTTTATCAAGATATTTTGAATATTTGTCGAATCCACCACATATTTGTATATGGTTAAGGTTAAGTATCTATGATATACCTGTTAATAATCTAAAAATTTATTTATAATTTACATTTTTAGGTATATTTTGAAGAAGAAGCCACATCTCGATAAAAGGTAACTTATCAAAAAAAGACTAGGAGGCAAAAAAGTTTTAAAAACACTGTGTTTACCTAATGGTACCACAATAATAGTTTAATTGGAACGTACACGAACATTTGGGGGGTTTAAAGGAACAAAACCCCCATAGGATTTTTATGTAAACATATTAAAAAAGAAGCCGCATTTCGATAAAAATTGGCTTATCGAAAAAATACTAAGAGGCAAAAAAGTTTTAAAAACGTTGTGTTTTGCAAAATCTGTGACTTGAAAACACTCTATATTTCAACACGTTGCACATATATTCACAAAAATTTCTCCAAACAGACACTAATAGAACATAATTACCAAACTAGAGGTAACATCAAAAAGGACCTAGTATTACCACAGTTAAGTCAAGGAATAAGCCAGCAT
This sequence comes from Diabrotica virgifera virgifera, assembly GCF_917563875.1. NCBI lineage: Eukaryota > Metazoa > Arthropoda > Insecta > Coleoptera > Chrysomelidae > Diabrotica > Diabrotica virgifera. The sequence continues at coordinate 67,137,028 of NC_065445.1, read as the reverse complement.
TCTGTGATTTTTAGGACACCCAAGTATTATAATTTACTACCAAACAAAATAAAAGAAATCAAATCAATAAAAAAGTTTAATAAAAAAGTAGTTGATTGTATTACTGGAAACAAAACACAATTCGAATTGTAAATTCTGCATTTTTTTTCTAATTTGGAATTCTTAATATCTATAAGTTGTTTTTTTTTACATATTATACAGGGTGTCCAGAAACTCTACCGACAAACGAAGACAGAAGATTCCTTAGATAATTTTAAGATAATTCAGCCCAATTCACCTAGTGCGAAAATGCTTCTTAAGGGAGCTAGAGCTCTTTGAAGATGGCGTCATGAAATTAGTTTTTCTTAAATACCTCTAGAACGCTTCTATTTAGAAAAAAGAAAATTGCTATGCATATTTACCTTTCAGAGATGAATTGATTCCATCCATTGCAAATTTATAGTACCGGTCATAGGCGTCCGTTTTGGGTAGAGCAACAGGTATTTTATCGCATAACTTTTTTGTCCTTAACTTTTATGCATTTCTGACACCGGATTATTAAATTGTGAGGTATTCTAGTACTAAAAGGTACTCTTGTCGGTAGGACACACCGTTTTCTAGAAAAATCGATTTGAAAGTTTTTTGTTTTTGGAATTTGAAAAAAAATTGAAAGAACTTTTCAACAAAAAACGAAGTATTTTACCAACATAAATTAAGAGTAACTTTTAGTACTCGAATACCTCATAATTTAATAATCTAGTGTCAAAAATGCTCAAAAATTCAAGACAAGAAAGGTATGCTATAAAATAACAGTTGACCTACCCAAAACGGACGCCTATGACCAGTACTAGAAATTCGCAATTAATGAAATCGATTTATCTCTGGAATATAAATAAATGTACCAGTTTTCGTCTTTCTAAACAGTTTTTTTTTTAATTTTTTTTTTTAATTCATAAAGCGAAAAATTTTCTAATCGATGTTTCTAGAAAACGGTGTGTCCTACCGATTTAAAACAAGAGTACCTTTTAGTACTAGAATACTTCACAATTTAATAATCCAGTGTCAGAAATGCATAAAAGTTAAAGATAAAAAAGTTATGCGATAAAATAACTGTTGCCCTACCTAAAACGGACGCCTATGATCGGTACTAGAAATTTGCAATAGATGGATTAGATTTATATCTTGAAGATAAATACGCGTACCTATTTTTGTTTTTCTAAATAGAAGCATTCTGGAGGTATTTAAGAAAAACTAATTACAAGACGCCATCTTCAAAGAGCTCTAGCTCCCTTAGGAAGCATTCTCGGACTAAGTGAATTGGGTTAAATTATCTTAAAATTATCTGAAGAATCCCCTGTCTTAGTTTGTCGGTAGAGTTTCTGGACACCCTGTATAGTTTATGTTGTTTACTTAGTTTTAAGTTAAATTCATAATAGTTTTGATTCTCAAATATTTTTTATAACTAATTATAACTAATGTTATGTTTGTTTATAACTAATAATTTATATTTATTTAGGATTTTTCTATAGACACACACAGATGTTTTCACATCTAGGTGTCTTTCTGTACATTATTATACCTAGTTAAAATTGTAAATTTTGGTTAATAAATTGAATTGAATTGAACTAATGGTACCACAATAATGAAATAATTGGAACGAACACAAAAGTTTGGGGGGGTTTAAGGGAGCAAAATCCCCATAAAATTTTTATGGGGTGCACACATTTCACTTTAATTTTTTTTTAAGATGTTGCTGCCATAAGAATGCCACATGTCCATTTTCAATGAAAAATCTCTAGAGATTTCGATATACGAAAAAAAAATGGATTTTCATTTTGTAACTTCAAAGGGCTGTAACTTTTTTTGTGTACACTTTTGTACTAAGGTAAGTTGGATTCAATCAATTTATTTTTGTCCCCGGAATGCATGATTTAAATTATGACATACCTTTTTGAAACACCCTGTATAAAGTTAGATAAACTTAAATATCAGTTTATATGGGATTAAACTAAAATTGATTGTAATTAGAATTACATTTTGCATTTTTCTTGACATTTTAATTACCAATCTGGAAAGGACATGGCACACATCTTATGGAAAATATGATGTTACTCAAATGAAATAAAATTTACATGAATAGATTGGTCTCGAAATTCCAATCATTTCGTATCATTTTGCCAACCTGAATTTTAAATAATAACAGCGTAAATTGTAATTAAATTTTATAGAAATCCCATTTTTGAAGTCCATAAAACTGTCATTTATAAATACTATTATAGTCGAGGAAATGAAGCTGAAAAATGGCAAAACCTCGCAATTTTTTCGTCCAGCATTGATTTGTACAAAAATTTGGGATTAGGCTCATTACACCCTCTAGTTCATTTTATGTTGAGCCGTTGTACGCTTTTGGTTTTTTAAGGGTGAAAACTACCCCTAATTGTAAAAAATTATAAAATAATATTTTAAACTTTAATATTGTCAACATTTGGTTCTTATTAGTTACATAATGATTGTTTTATGCTTTAAGATATACTATCATAATATTTCAACCCTTAAAACCACCCTTGTTGGAGCTATATATAAAAAATTTACTTATCCTAACAGAATAATTTCTGCCCAGGACTGCCCTTCTCGGTAGATTTCGGTAGATCCGGACGGCGCAGAACCGTCCAGATATGGGGAGGTCCGGATATGACAGGTCCGGATATGGCAGGTTGTACTGTATTTCAATGCTTAAAAACCACCCTTAATACCATTACAGTTTTCATAAGTAGATATTTTCATAGATCTATACAGAAAAAAAGTAGAATTAAAGAATAATTACAAAAACAATTATTTACACAAAAATACGAATTTACAAATATGTACAAATAGAAATACAAATAGTTTTTTAGTCATCTTCCAGTATACGAACCGGTTCAGTGTTATTATACATACATTGAAAATTATCCATAAGCGGACTATCCGAATTTTTCGAAAAAAAAATTGTTTTATAAACATAGCTCCTTCATTTTTTTCGATAAAAAGTTTTTTCAAAAATGACTGTAGGATTTTTGAAGAGTTATAAGACTGTGTAAACTAAATTCCGTAAGATCCCTTAGTTTTTAATTAGGATGGGTTTAAAGGGCTCCAATAAGGGGGTGTTTGTCGTAAACAGAGGTTTTAAAAAGCTATATCTCGCTAACTGTTCACTGTAGTGAATATCTATGCACAAGAGAATTTTAGTTACTAAAAAAGCTACAATTTAGTAGTCCATCATTTTTTTCGTATCTCCAGTATTTTCGGAGATATTTTTAAGTAAAAGGTGAAAAATGGGAAATTCCAAAAAATTTATTTTTCTTTAAACTCCAATTTTTCTAAAATTAGGTCTTTTAAATAGGTCAATCTTTTTGGGTGTATTGATAATACGAATATAAAAGGAATTACAGACAGGTGAAGACCAATTTTTAATTAGGAGGGTAGTTAGAGGGTTGTTTTCACTGATTTTTTCAGAGAGAAGCAGGTACTGACCTTTTTTTGATCATAAGTCGTTTAATTTTCAGGCTATAAACTTTTTATTTTTATTTTTTAAAAGGCGTAACTGTATACTTGAAAAAAGATTATTTAAGTTTCCTCGAAAAATGCAAAGTTTTTCCGTTATTTTACTTTGAATATTTCAAATTATGCATTTAACGAGAAAAGCTAACTTTTAACATGCCGTATCTTGGTTTGTATTGGTCTTAAAGATATTACAGAAGAAGAATTTGGTTTGTGTTACTAAAAGATACAATTTTGATATCTACCTACAGTTTTTTTTATTAAATGGATATTTTTCGAGGTATTCTCAAAAAACCCTATAAAAAAGTCGATCTTTTCATCGAAAAACTGTTACTTTTAAGCGCGAATAACTCGAAAAATATTAGTTTTACTAAGGAAATGTAAAAAAATTTTTTTCTTAGAATTACTTTTACATTGATTTACATGGTTAAAATGTAATAAAAAATTCCCGCCCCCGAGATGGGGTGGCAACCACCCCCAAGGTTTTAGCGTACAGCGGCATGATATAGAAAATGATCCTTGGACTATTCCCTACCTTCTGTGAACATTTCAAGTAAATCCATGCTGGACAAAAAAATTGCGAGCCAAAATGCTTCATTTCCTCGACTATTAGTGTAGTGGCTATTGAAAAGGGCTTACCCAGCGCAAGCTAAGCTGATCAGAAGAACTATAAATATACTTTTGTATGCCTGGCTAAATTATATATTCAAAATTCTATCACAAAGGAAACAAATGTTGTTCTAAAGCTATTTCCTTAAGTGGCATTTTTATAATGAAGCATTTTCAATGGAAAATAAGCCACAATTTTACCAAAAAAATTAATTTATTAACGTTTCGACGCCCAAGTCGGGTGTCATTGTCAAAATACAAAATAATACTATATTATTCGAATCTCTAGCATGAGAATTTTACTGCCATCGTGCATTTGGTTGTGTTTTTAAAGACAGATCACATGCTATGATTTTTTGTGGCGGATATTCTTGAGTTGGGGTTGATTTCATGTAATCGAATGAACTATCTTTTAGTAAAGTTGTCCCAGGAACGCAACTCATCGATATTGGCAATATCATTTTAAAGTCTTCTACTTTAAAATGTATAAATACATGCCTGAATTGCCGATATAAATGAGTCAGATTAAATAAATTATTAGAAGAATTTTTTTACTAAGCAACAACATTTTTGTTTATTTACTTAGTATTATTTTGTATTTTGACAACGACACCCGATTTGGGCGTTGAAACAATAAATTCATTTTTTTTTTATTTTTTTTATGGTTTTTTGGTAAAATTGTGGCTTATTTCCCATTGAAAATACTTCATTATAAAAGAAACAAAATTTTGAATAGGAAAGGCCTGCGTGGAGTCTGTTCTGATGTACGAGAGTGAGGTATGGACGTTAACAGCAGTAAATAGAGCAGAAGTGCTTAAGTGGTTTGGTTACATGCTTCAGATGGATGAGCAGCGTTGGCAAAAATAGATATTACAGTGGAAACCCCCAGGTAAGAGGAAGAGGGGAAGACCAAGGCTATCCTGGAATGAAAATGTAACAAAAGCCATGGAACGTTGAGATTTGGAGGAAGAGGATATCCAGGATAGGAATAGATAAAGGTTAGGTGTGGGGATATTTAAGTGTATCTGCAAGAACCTAAAGGATAGTCTTATGCCTAGGTATTGAATATATGCCTAGGCAGTGCTGGTACCATACCGGTACCTCTTGGGACAAAAAATAAAAAAACAACAAAATTATAAACAAATTCCTAAATTTTTTCCTTGTTCCCAAATAGCTTTAAAACGCCCTTACTGAGGCTAAATTTAAAAAGTTTTCACCGGGGCGGACTCCCCTTATGAACACTCCCCAGATCCCCCGGAACATTGCGTATCGAACCTATATTGTTACAAAAACAGCACTGTGCCTAGGTATATCTCTTTCATGGGCCTTTATGCCCATGTATACGTATTAGGTATATTATATACTCACTTGTTCTTCTTCATCTTTTCTAAGACGTATTTTATTTCTATTTTTACTTTTAGCAAATTTTGTATTTTGAATATCTTGTTCTAAAGGTACATTTTTCTGAGGAGGATTTGATTTTTGCTTTACTTTGCCCATATTTTAAGCTATGTTCTAGATATTTTTTTATAATTAACTATTAACCTATGTTATGGTAAACACACGTGTAGATGACAGATGGATGACAGCAGATGACAGTTAAATCAGTTAAATATAGATGGAGATGAAAATAAAGTAGGAAGCACAAGGTTGTCATTTCTCTATGGTAGGAAGTCAAAAGTCACTGTCACTCTGTCAGCGTGATTTACAATTCTATGGATGCATGGTAGATCTGATCAAATATTTTATTACTTGGCTGTAAATATTTGATGAAAAGTGCACTCTTACTAAAATTTAGTTAAATTGCTTTTAAAACACATTTGCAACCGCAACAATTTTTTGCCTATGGTAAAAAATTCTTGAACGAAATTTATTAGTTGAATCACGTGAGTATCATGCTGATTTGTGATTGGCTGACCAACGGAAATGTCACGTCAATCATGCTATGCTACTCCGCCATTTTGATATCTATGTTGTAGAAGTTGTTGTAACGTAACCATCACTCTGATTTCTATGTATGCCTGTGGTACAGAAACAATATACTTTTGAATTCATGAATGCCTTTCACAAGTCAGTACAGTGGGCTCTATAAAATTTGAGTCGAGTTTTGTGGTACTGAACAACAAATTTCTTGAAATTTTACCATGTATAAAATTACGTGCAGAACTTGCCTGTCCCTTGCAGATGACGACGAATGTATTCAAATTACCGAACATTTGGATAATGAGAGTATCAAAGATGTTTTACTCCAATATGTTCCTCAAATGGTAATAAATAATTTAAATTTAATACATTTAAATAACTTTGTATAAATTTTTAGGAATCAACATTATCAGATAAAGATAGAATTTGTTTTATTTGTTTTGAAACTTTGAAGAAATTTAGTGAGTTGATTGATAGATGTATTGAAATTGAAGAACAATTAAGTAATAATCAAATTATTTTTGAGAATGTCGATAGCGAGGAAGAAGATCAAAACGAGGGTTAGTATTTTATGTAAAAAATTTCAAGTAAAATAACAATATTTATTTTTAACTTCCTGAAGAATATTTTTAATATTAAGGAATATACAAAATTTAATTTGTAATAAAACATTGAAGAATAGTCTATTAAATGTTTTATAGGTTTTTAATTTTTTATTTTTGTAATTAAATTTTAAATGATATTCGGTTCAATGAATATAATCATGGTAAGTCTATAGAAATCTACAGCATAGAAAAAGAGCAAGAAAATGAATTTATAGGAAGATGCATAGAAATACAGTAGAACTACAATTATCCGGATTAATTGGGACCGGACCTGATCCGGATAATAAAAAATCCGGAAAATTTAATTTTTCTCGAAAAAGGCCTTTTCCGGGAAAGAAATGTAATTACAGCAAAACACAATGGAGAACATATCGTCGCCTTAATACTATAACTTGATAACTCGAAATTAGTAGTTTTGAGATAAACGAGTTTAAAGATTTTAAAGATATTTGTGCTGCTACCATGATGTTAGTAAATAAGGAATTCACTCTGCGGCTCTAAAATACTGTTCCTTAACTTTTTGGCAACTGATCTATTTAGGAATATGGTGTAAATTTGTTTTCCAATATGGAAAAAAACATGAAAAATTAAAGTTATCAACTTTTAGCACTACCATAATGTTAACATTTGGTAATGTCGCATGTTGTGCTAAGTCGCATATAAGTGAACTTTTTAACACAACTAATATTTTAAACATTATTTTGTTGAAAGTTAGCCCTCTGCCATGGGGGTTGCCAGATCTGCTAACAATTCTCGAATTCTTGCATTAAAATGAACCGAATAAACAGATGGCAATTATGTGGTAAGTTCAATGGTTTCAGAGAAACACGTGCTAAAACTAGATAACTCGAGTTATCTAGTTATAGCATTCAGTGTATGTCGTATTCACGATTATTTCGATTAAATAATAGCTTGATAACTTATCTTGTCAAGTTTTAGCACTGAATATTAGTGGCATTTGAGTTTTATCAACTTTCGTCAATCATAAATAAATACTTAACCCGTTTGAAGTGAGATATCAAGTTTTTACACAATATGGAGGCAAATAAAATACATCTTGTGAACTAGTTATCTCAAAAACGTCAATTTTGGAGTTATCAAGTTATAGTACTAAGGCAACGATATATGGTATTTATTATGAAATACAATACAGTATACACAACAATACGTAAATGGCAAAGTTTACATTACGTAATATTGACACACAATACTGAATCACAGTAAAATGAATTATTTTTTTGCAAATTTGATTTTTTCTTTTTCTCAATCTGATCCGGATAATTGGCGATTTGGATAATTGGAGTTCTACTGTAGAAGTGTTGTGGAAGGATAATCATAAGGAAATGAAAATTGAACTACAACCTGGAGAGACAGCCTTACACATTATAATCTTTGAATATATGTATATAATGCACAATAAATAGATGTTCTAGGTGTTTTATTTGTGAATTGATTAACAGATGTATTGAAATTGAAGAACAATTAATGACGTTCTACACCTTCGGCAAAGAATTAAGGATTTGCATGAAATTTTAGTCTGTTTAGTTTACTTAAATAAAACTAAGACTTGATTTTTTAAAAATTGTTTTACCGTGCCATTTAATTAAGGGTCAAAGTTAAGTTTTAACATGGGCTCTTATGGGAATTCTTAAAAAGTTAATAATTTTTGACCCAAATTTATGATTTTTAATTATTTGGGGTTACATTAAAGGTTTTTTTGTAAGGAATACCATATTAAAAAATGAGAATTGTTTACAGTACCATTTATTTTTAATTTTTTTATTATAATTAATTCCGTAATTTATTTTTATAAAGTATTCAATACTGACACATATGATTTGAGTATTCTGCTATAAATGCATTGTTACCGACTTTCACTTGCATATAAGTTTCCCCCCTTTCCTCTGAGAGGCATACCCTGCAAGGAAGGTGTAGAACGTCGTTAAGTAATAATCAAATTATTTTTGAGAATGTCGTTAGTGAGGAAGATGAAAACAAGGGATAGTAGGTGTAGGTATTTTATGTAAAAAATTTCAAGTAAAATAATATTTTTTCCACCTACCTCTACCGAAAGTATACTTTTCCGGACCTGATTGTAGGGAGCAAAGCTGTACTTTTCCTCCCTAGGGAGGAAAAGTAAAAGTGACGTCATGGTATTTCATTCATGAAATATAACTTATTGACGCCCTGTACAATATCTATTTTCTATTACGTAAGTATCTATACAGTTTAACGTTTATTTATAAAACACCCTGTATTTTGCAGAATGGTAAAAAACAGTAAATTTTTATTTTGATTTAACAATGTTTACATTAATAATTTGACTTATATTTGACAGTTGACAGTTATATTGTGCCTACTTGTTAGTTTTAGGTTTAATACATTTTGTTGGGTAGTTAACATAAATAAATTCAGTAAAAATGAAAAAATGACTTGTTATTTGAGGAAGGTGGAAAAACCATATGTATAACATGGGAGTAAAGTGCCTTTTCCTCCCTTGAATGATTACTGCCCTCCGCTACGCATCGGGCAGTAAACTTCATTCTCGGGAGGAAAAGTAGCACTTTCCTCCCTTGTTATACAAATAGCTATTAACTTCCTGAAGAATATTTTTAATGTAGGTATATAAATACAAAATTTAATTTGTTATAAAACATTGAAAAATAATCTATAAATGTTTTATAGGTGTTTAATTCATTTTTAATTATTTTTATAATCACATTTTAAATGATATTCCATTCAATGAACATAATATTCCTGGCAAGTCTATCGAAATCCTACAGTAGAGAAAGAGTGAAAGAAGATAAATTTTTAGGAAAATACATAGAAATAGAAGATCAATTAAAATTTTGGGCATCATTAAATTGTAAGGAAATGAAGGCATGACAGTGTTGTCATGTGTGCTTCGAATTAGTAGCCTAATAAAATAAAAAAAGTCAAAATGTAAATTCGTACAGGTTCAAACAAATTTTATATCAAAGTTTAGGTGGGTACAAAAGATATTTTCAAGAAAGTATCCGAATCATACAAGGGGATCATTGTTTAAATAATTAAAAAGGGGTCATTTTTGCAAAAAAAATACTTTTTTAACTGCCGAGGTAATTCACTTATTAATAAAGGTCTATGGAATTTTTTTCTGCAAAGTTGAAGGGTAAATCTTTCACATAAGACTTACTAAATTAAATTTGACTCCCTATTTATTTAAATAATTGTATATAAAACTTTAAAAACAAATTTGCAAAAAATTATTTTTAGCGTTTTAAATAAACACTATAAAATATCTTATTTTACATAGTAAGCTGCGCTATGTTACCAGTATTAATAAAAAAAAATTGGTCGAAAAATATTTAATATTTTTTGAGATATTGAATTTGTTTATTAAATGTTACTATATTTTCAATTGCAAAAACGCGGTTGTTGCCGGAGAAATATTCACCTGCTTAACATCTCATTATTTTTATGTACATTTTCGATAAATGTATTGATAAATTCAAATTTCCATTACACTCCTCCCTAAAATGGCATTTGAAAATTATTAAAATTTGTTTATAATTTGTTTTTTTAATACCGTCGCGGGGATTAAGTATTTTGAAATGCCGTTTCGATAATTGGGTTCCTGGGCATTTTTTACTAATTAACAAAAATTTTTTGTCGTTTTTTCTTTTTTTTTTCTTGGTGTTCTAAGTATTACTTTTAGGGTTAAATTTTATTAAGAATGTCTCTGAGTTGTAGATTCTAGACCTAAAAATATTAAGATTTAACTAAAATCTCTTAAATAAAATGTGGCTACTTACTGAGTTACAGGGTGTTTTATTTAAAAATTATTGTTACCAAGTACTTTAAAACTATTTGACGTATCCTTATCATACTTGGCAGAAAGTGTGGCTATTATACACCCTACTAAATTGTGATTAATACACGTTTCTAGCTAATGCCAGAGGCGTACTACAGGGGATATTGAATGATTGACCCTTCCCAAATTCTACGCCATTGAGTGAATTATTATTTTAGCGAAATTTTTCGATTCTCCAATACTTTGTATGTAAATAACTTTAGTGGTATCGATAAAGTCATAAGTTTGAGAGATATTGGAAGTTTAAAATGAATGAATGAATGAATGAATTAAAATAACTATGCCGTTTAATTTTTAACGTCCAATATCTCGAAAACTAATGACTTAATCGTTACCAGTAAAGAGTATATTATTTACATAGAAAGTATTGGAGAATCGAAAAATTTCGCAAAAATAGTAATTCCCTCAGTGGCGTAGAAAATGGGAAGGGTCAACCATTAACTATCCCCTGTTGTACGCCTCTGGTAGTAGCTAGAAACTTTTATTTATCAAAATTTAGTAGACTGTATAGTACCCACACTTTTTCCAAGTATGATAAGGATACGTCAAATAGTTTGAAAGTACTTGGTAAAAATAATTTTTAAATTGGTAAAATTTGTAGTCTAAACTAAAATGGTAGTCCAACTCTGAATCGAATATAAACAAAACCTGCCTTGAACCCTTTTTTATCTTTTTCATTTTTACTCAATTTGTGAGTATTAGAAACTGTCTTTCGGTCCTTTTCCTAGACGAAGAGAAGGTAAATGCGTGGCCTAAGTGTCCTCTATTTGCTTTCTCCTATTTCGTCGTCTCTATGTGATTATATATTGTAAAATCCGGAGATATGGGATGCAGCCAGAAAGCAGTTTATTAACGAAAAGTCTTGGATTTAAAATATTGTTTATTATATTTTTATTTCAATTATTCTAATTGTTTAAAAAGTAGTAAACTTTGTATCTAGGGCTTTTCGTTTTCCTCGTAATACGAGAGATGTCGCTGTATTGCGTCTCAAAAGGCGGGTTCATCGCATCGCGATGGTTTGCTTTAAAAGAGGCAGAATGTTTGTATTCCCTTCAGAGTTGTGACTGCATAATCTTCACTGATGATGCATAAGGATGCTGAAATAGTTACTATATGGAGATGGTAGTCCAACTCTGAATCGAATATAAACAAAACCTGCCTTGAACCCTTTTTTATAAATTTTTAAATTGTTAAATAAAACACCCTGTAACTCAGTAAGTAGCCACATTTTATATAAGTGAATTTAGACCAATCTTAATATTTTTAGGTCTAGAATCTACAACTTAGAGATTCGACATTTTTAATGAAACTTAACCCTACAAGGACCTGTAGTAATATAACTCGCAAGAAAAAAAAAAGAATAGGAAAAAAAGACAAAAAATTAGTTAATCAGTGAAAAATTCCCAGGAACCCAATTATCGAAAAAATACTTAATCCCTGCGACGTTATTAAAAAACCAAATTATAAACAAATTTGAATAATTTTCAAATGCCATTTTAGGGGGAAGTTAAATTGAAATTTGAATGTATCAATACATTTATCGAAATATACATAAAAATAAAAATAATAAGATTTAATACAGGTGAATATTTCTTTGGCAACAACAGCGTTTTTGACAACAGAGTAACATTTAATAAACAAATTCAATATCTCAAAAAATATTAATAATTTTTGGACCAATTTTTTTTATTAATACTGATAACATAGCGCAACTTCTCCTGTAAAATAAGATATTTTATATTGCTTATTTAAAACGCTAAAAATAATTTTTTGCAAATTTGTTTTTAAAGTTTTATGTATAATTATTTAAATAAATAGGGGGTCAAATTTAATTTAGTAAGTCTTATGTGAACGATTTACTCTTCAACTTTGCAAAAAACAATCCTATAGACCTTCATTAGTAATTGAATGATCTTAGCAGTTAATAAATTATTTTTTTTGCAAAAATGATCCTTTTTAATTATTTAAACAATGATCCCCTTATATGATTTGGATACTTTCTTGTAAAATATCGAGACAAATTTACACTAGCAAAAAAACGCGCCAAAAAATGTAATTTAAGGCCCCATTTTTTGACCATTTTTATTTACATTTCATAATATCATCATAATTCTTAATTTCATGATATATCATTTTAAAAATAGTTAGTCTAATTGTAAAAGTTTAATACCAAAGTTTGTGTCATTTATTTGTTAGCAATTCCATCTTTGTAAATAGATATGCATATCAAAATAAATACAGATTTGAAGTTTTGCAGTCCATACATAATGAAGCTTCACATTTTTAAAGATACCCAACTGATTTTTTTTTAATTCTAAACGCGGCCTACTGCGAATTCAAAAACACGATAAATTACCGATATTTTGCTTTGAGTTAGAGATATCGGAAGTTATTTGAACAAGTTGTTCCAAATATTATTCTAACCCCACATACCAAATTTCATAACAAAATTCGCACTTTTAGATTTTTCATTATTGTTAGTCAGGACCCTAAAATTCGTTGTCCCGAGACGCACGCAACTGAGACGAGAAGCTACTTAGCCTCCCTTGGTATATCTGCGGGCAGCGTGTGATGGCACTGTAGATGCCACTGTTAGGAGACCGGGTCTCTTTAAACACCTGCTGCGCTGCACGGAGCATTAGCAACTGAGACTGCTGGGCTTCTCGGCTACGTTCATGCATCTCAGGATAACCCAGGGTCCTGCCTACAATATAATAAAACTGAGACACGATCATGCGTTCTAATGCTAATGCTCCGTGCGTATGGATATTTAATGATAATATGGAATTTACACGCTGTATAATAGTGAGAGTGCTTGTTGTATTCGCGATTCATGATAAACAAAACAGTGTAGAGTGTGTAAAAAATTTATGGGGAGGCTAAGCCTCCCTTGCCTCCTCTGACGAGCCGCCACTGATAAAGACCTCTACCATGGAACCAACCTCTGGTTACAACCTCAATCTGAGCTTTCTACAATTTACAAAGCCAACATATAATTAACACGTTGAACGCTGCACGAATCATATACGATTCACGCTTATATTACTGACAGGGCAGCGCGAATCACACTTGCTTCGCAGTGACTGCTATACTGTATGGACCACGGCTAAGTCGGCCCAGAGAGCCGTAATATTATATACATTGCGGCGTTAAACGTGTTAATAAAGCATATGAAAAGGACTCTACAATATGCAGTTACCTACCCATCCATTCTTCTAGGTAAAAATTCCAATGAACTACGAGTAAACTGAGAGCAAATGAAAGAGAGTTTATATTCCATTCCATCATCATCCCCCTACATACGTTTTAGTCTCCCAGGAATCTTTAGAGAGGCTATATGTTCAACTCATGTACTCTGAATCAAAAAGAAAACAAACTGTCTATTAAAGCAAAAGCATAATTATAAAAATAATCAGTAGGGATTGGTAGACTTGGCAAAAAGTGTCAGAAAGTACACACTACTAAATTATGTTAAATAATCGTTTCTGGCTACTACCAGGGGAAAGTGAATGGTTGGCCCTTCCCAAATTCTATGCCACTGACAGAACTGCTATTTTAGCATACTTTTTAGATTCTCCAATACTTTCTATCCAAATAATACACTCTTCATTCGTAACTATAAAATCATTAGTTTTAGATATATTTGAAGTTAAAAATAAAGCTGTGAAAACAAAGAAATAACTGTGCCGTTTCATTTTTAACTTCAAATGAAGAGCATATTATTTACATAGAAAGTATTGGAGAATCGAAAAATTGTACTAAAATAGCAAATCCACCAGTGGCATAGAATTTGGGGAGAGTCAACTATTAATTTTCCCTGTTGTACGCCTCTGGTAGTAGCCAGAAACGTTTGTTTAACATAATTTAGTATGGTCTACAGTATCTACACTTGCTGCAAAGTCTGATAAGGATATGTCAATTGGTTTTAAAATACTGGGTACAAATAATTTTAAATAAAACACCCTGTAACTCAGTGAGGAGCCACATTAGGTGATTTGGGTTAAATCGTAATATTTTAAGTCAAAAAATCTAGAGTTAAAATATTTCCAATTGTTAATGAGAAATCCTGTATATGTAGAACCGAAAAGAGAAAGAACAGCAAAACTTTTTCAACTGATTGTAAGAATCTGAAATATTATTCCAAGCATTGAAAATGATTATGTCTTCCTTCTCCAGGTCATTCAAAGCACTTGTGTTTTGAACTAAGATCACATTTTTTTTTCTTCAATCTTTCCAATTCAACACGAAGACGTTCTAATTTAGAGCGCCATATCTCATTGTTTTTTGAATCCAGCAATTATATTTCACAGCTGCCAATGCCAATTTCAAAATGAGAAAATTTCAACTCGGTTATTAAGAGGATTTTTGGCAAATGCTACTTTATTAAAATAAGATGTAATATTTTTCCTACCAAGTTTTTTTTAATTAAAAAATATTATTGGGTGGATATTTGTGCCAGAGTCACACTTAAGAGCCACATTTGGCTCTGGAGCAGCACTTTGCCAACCACTGTTCTAAAACATGACCGTTAAATCTCAAATATATGCACCGTTATTAATGTTATTATTCAATACTAAAATTACAAGTATGAAGATATCCTTTATCCAACACAGTATTTTTAAAAATTCATTGGTTATCTCAATTACTTTAATTCAGATTATCTTTTCAGAAAACTACAACTGTGATGCAGATGTTCTATCTACAAAAATCCTAGGCTTTGATCACGATCATGACTATATCAAGAATGATGATTCCTATTTGACAACTAATAATGATGATGAAAATCAATTTGAAGAGTTTCTTGATGATAACCAAGGGGAGGAAACCTGTGAAAATAGCATAGAAACTGTATTGATTCCAGGTAAATATGTACATATTAAAAATCATCAAAAAGATCATTAATATATAGGTTTTTTCTGAAAATTTTTCGGAAATACTCTAGAAACAATAATATCCATGAAAAATTGTAAATAAATAGATGAAATATAGGAGCGTGAAAATTACAGTAAAACATTATTCTTTTTATTTTTTTCTTTAAGTTGTAACTTGGATACTAACGAACATGGTTAGATTATTGTAAACTTGAAATAATGCTAAATAATATACCAAGCGACAAAACACATTTTTCAAGGTTTAGACCTCAACTCTACTAATACTGCAATATATTTATACATATTTGATGAAACTGTTGATTTAATATTTTTTCAATTCTTTTAATGTATCATCATCATAGTCATTAACATCTTAGTAGATGTGTTGTGGTTCATAATTGGGCTTCAGCAGCTCGGACAGTTTGATTGATAATATTTCTCCACTGGTCGCGGTCATCAGTTACATGTATTGCCTCAGTATACTGTTTGTTGAGAAGCTTTTTAGTAATGTCCGCCCATCGCTGTGGAGATCTTCCGCGTTGGCGTTGAGTCTGAGGCCTTCCTTGGACCACCAACCGCTCCATTTTGTGATCACTCCGATGGATATGACCAAAGAACTTTAAAATTCTAGAGTAAACGGTACTGGAGAGACGCTGATCCGGTTTAATTTCATCCAGAACCGAGACATTTGTACGGCGAGCCGTCCATGGAATTCGAAGCAGGCGTCTCCATGTCCACATTTCAAAGGCGTCTATACGTCGTCTATCTGATTCTTTGACTGTCCATGTCTCGCATGCATAGTAAAATATGGAAAAGACCAGAGTTGAAACGAGTCTCTTTTTGTTTGTCATAGTAATGTGACGATCACGCCAGACCCCGTTTAGTTCACTCATTGCTGCTCTTGCTAGTTGAATGCGTCTTCTAATTTCGGGTTCACAACTGCCTGTGTTGTTAACTAGAGCTCCAAGATATATCATAGATGAGACTACCTCGCATCCCGCAATAGTTTGAGTTTCAGGAAACTGTTGTTGGCGATCAATAACCATGATTTTGGTTAACCATGATTTTGGTAGTTAACCATGAGTCCAAATTTAGCACTTTCTTCCTCGAGTTTTTTTAATAATTCAATAATTTCTTCTGGAGTAGAGGCTAGAAGTGTAGTGTCGTCTGCGAAACGCAAGTTAGATATCTTAACACCACCTAGGTTTACTCCTCCCTCCCAACCATCCAAGACTCTGCGCATTATGAACTCCGAATAGATGTTAAATAATAAGGGAGATAAAACGCATCCTTGGCGTACTCCCTTCTCCAAAGTGCATTTGTCAGACAGGTATCCGTCCATTCGAATATATGCCAGGTTATCTTGGTACAGTTTGCTAATAAGGTGAGTCAAGTGTTTAGGTACACCCATTGTCGTCAATATGTTCCATAGTTTGTCCCATCTAACATTATCAAAGGCCTTTGTATAATCGACGAAACATATAAATATCGGGATCTGGTATTCTCTGGCTTTTTCTATGATGTTTCTTACATTAAGGATTTGTTCTCTAGTACCTCTGCCCTTTACAAATCCAGCCTGCTCAGGTGCTATTTGCCAACTTATGAAGTTTTCTAGACGCCGTTGCAGTATGTAGAGGATCACCTTACTGGCGTGTGATATTAGAGCTAATAGCCTGTAGTTGTTACAATTATTTGTTGAACCTTTCTTATGAAGAGGTATGATTATGGTCTTTCTCCAATCCTCAGGCCAAACGCCTGTGTGCCATATTTCATTACACAATCGATGTAATATTTTCACTCCACATTCCGGAAGATGCTTCAAGACGTCTGCAGTAATGAGATCATATCCTGCTGCTTTGTTTAACTTAAGTCTTTTTAAAGCGAATTCCACCTCGGAAAAAAGTATGTCAGGTTCAGATTCAAAACTAGTGTGGTGTGTCTCTGTTGAAGGAGAATGGAAATTGGAGGTCTGGCAGTAGGTACAAACGGGGTGTCCGCTGACATCTGGTCCGTATTGGCGTATAAAGACTTACAATACGCCCTCCAAACATCAATAACCTTGTCCAAATCCGTCTGTACATTACCTTCATCATCTTTGATAGACCAAGATTTCTGTTTGAATTTACGTGTGAGTAGTCTGACTTTATCAAAGAGTTCTTTGGTGTTATTTGTGTCGGCATGTAGTTGAATTTCTCTGCAGATTTTCTCTATATGCTTGTTTTTGTCTCGTCTACAAGCAGCCTGAATAGCTCTAGATAGCTGTCGGTACTGGGAATTCCTGAGAGGGTTCTCGATTCCAGCAATTTTAAGTTTTCTACGTTCTTCAACGAGGTCAAAAGTATCTGCAGACATCCACACTTTTTTTGGTCCGGTTGAGACGGCATTAGACTGCCTCGCAGTCAGCCAAGGTCTGTATCAAGGTATTTTTAAAAGATAACCAAATCTTTTCGGAATCATGAGTGGCGATAGTTGGTAAAATAATTTCGAATCTTTCATTACATTGGCTTTTAAATTGTTGTGTATCTTTTATTTTTGATATCCTCTTGTTTCGGATCCTAGCACATGCCTTGAATTTTTGCTTTAGCGTTGCAAAAAGAAGTTGGTGGTCAGAGCCGCAGTCAGCGCTAGGTCGTGTTTTACATTGGCTAATAGATGTTTTCCAGCGATGTTTAATCATTATGTAATCGATTTGATTTCGGTGTCGTCCGCCAGGTGAGATCCAAGTGTACAATCTTCTGGGGTGGTGCTTATTTTAATGTATATTATACACCTATTATAATAGGTGTTAAATGGGGTTTAGTTACTATCTTAGTGAAAAAAAATAAATAAATAAAAAATAAAAAAAAACTAGCATAGTTGTATTTATTAACATAGTAAGTAGAAATTCTTATTTGTAAGCTTTATTTTTTATTATTCTTTATTTATAAGTGTATACTGTACAATTTTGTATGAATGAATACTAATTTTATATGAAATTACGGGCTAAATGTTCTAAACCAAGGCCAGAAAACAAAAAAAATATACACTTGGATCACAAATTGTCAAAGAAATCAATAGTCACAAAGACACTCCATCAAGAAAAACACAAACAAATTTTCAATGGTTTTACTTTTTAGGTACTCCCAATACAAGTAAACTCTTGCAAGAAGACAGTACCTTGGACTCAACAGATGAAAATAATTTATCTCCCAATATAGCATTAGCAGCATCTGGTGATGAAATAATGGATCCAAGTATTCATTCTCTCAAGGTGGAGTGTCTAAATGATTCGTAAGTGATAACAATTTTCATTTAATTATTTTTATTATAATTGAAAAGATGAACAGAAAAGTTTAGAAAAGTAAATAAATTTAAACTTTAAAAGTAATTGGTACATTTTTGAATTTATACTTCTTTAGACGCAATTGGGAGTGAATTTTCATTATTCTGCGCGCATGCGCACACTGACAGTATGGCGTTTAGTTGCTAAATCTTTCAAGTTATGTATAAATACATCAGTGCAAAAAAAGTCGTGAAAAGAATATATTAGTGTGTTTAGTAAATATATTTATTATAGTTTTTGTGTCTTTCGATTTGTCTTCCTCAGTAGTAAGATAAGTATTATTAAAACATTTATATTCATGTATTATACTTCACTTCGACTGTTTGTTACCGTGAATTGTCATTATGTCCGAGACGATACAAACACAGACCTCGTAGCATGATTGATATAGCATTTGGCTAGGGATCAAGAGGTCTTGAGTTCAAATCCCGGACCATTCCTATTCTTTTTTTTTTATTTTTGGAAAGGGGTAAGCATTAAAATAAATTGTTTAAAGTATATTTATTTCGATGAAATCATATAATAGAAGTATAACTTCTTACGTGCGTACAAAGTACACACACATTATTTTTTTTATACGGGGTGTTTGGTAAAGAATGGGCCATAGCTTAACCTTAGATTCCTGAGGTTAAAATAGGTCGATTTAAGCTAACTTACCTTAGTACAAAAGTTGATAATAACAGAAATATAGGGTGCCAAAGTTAAACTTTTATTTATTTTTGAATATTACCTGACAGGCGAAACTTGGTAGTGGTGCTGGTACTATACACCCTTATAATTTATGTTAAACAAACGTTTCTGGCTACTACCAGAGGCATACAACGGGAGAACGTGAAGGGTTGATCCTTCCCAAATTCTACGCCACTGGCGGAATTTCTATTTTAGTGCAATTTTTTTATTCTCCAATACTTTCTATGTAAATAACATACTCTTAATTCGTAACGATAAAGCCATTCGTTTTTGAGATATTTGAAGCTAAAAACGAAGGAGCATAATTAGTGTGACCAACTAGTCCGAAAAATCCGGGACAGGGCCCGAATCACGAAGTCGTGTCCCGGCGTCCCGGACAAAGCTTCCGGGACATCCGAATTTTCAACGTTTTAGTAAAACTATTTTGAAATTTTGAATACGTTATTCTTCTAAGAATTCACATCAAATTAAATTGATGAGACGAAAAAAAGTTGACAATTTCTAGAGTGTACTAATATGTAATATTTACTAGTAATAATAGTGGTATTTACTTAAACCACATCCAAAACGCCATTTTATATCAGTGTAATATTCTATGAAAACTCAAATATGTGAACTTTTTTACAACCAATTGTGGCTTAATCCCATCAAAAATATAATAGTTCTCAAAATAAAAAATTGCCCAATTTTCGTTGAAAAGTCCCGGATTTCAGGTATTTTTTCCGCTTAAGCATAATACATTAATCAAAATAAGTGTGCCTTTTCATTTTTAATTAAAATATCTCGAAACCAAATGACTTTATCGTTACGAATTTATTATTTGCATAGACAGTATAGGAGAATCCATAATATTGCTGAAATAGCAGTTTCATCAGTGGCGTAGAATTTGGGAAGGGTCAACCATTCACTTTGCCCTGTCGTACGCCTCTGGTATTAACCACAAACACACATTAACCAGTGTATGCCAAATACTATAAGCGTTGATTGATAAATACGGAAAGATACGAAAGCCTATGCATTATTTTGTTGTCTTTAAAACCTGCCCGTATAGTGGCGCACCTAGCTTGTTGGAACTAGCCTTAGAGGGAAGTGTAAAATTCTCCGTACTCAAGGAACTAGCCAAGAAGACGCGGTTATTTTACGTGGCCCGTATTCAAAATTTTAACGCAGCAGTCACTATCATATTAATCTATATTAATTTTTTTTTGTTTTTTTTTCTGCAAAAATGTTGAAAATATAAATTGACTATAGAGTTTTTTTCACTAGTCTTGACCTCACAAGTAAATACTTTTCGAGTTATTTGCGAGTGAATATATTCATTTCTCAAAAAATAGTACGTTTTTAGACGGATTTTCGCAAATAATTTAAAAAGGAAGTATTTCACCAAAAAAACATTCAAAGCAAAAATACAGCTTATCAAAAAGTGAAAAAAATGTTTTATACAAATATGACATATAAAGTCGTAGACCCAGTAAAAGCAGAGTTGTAGCTAATGAAGAGTAGGTTCTTATTATTTGTCAAATTCAAAATTGAATATTTCTACATGAAATAACCAAAAAATTAAGAACTTTTCGGGGAAAACTAATCATAACTTTTTTAAAAAGTTTAAAAACAGCTTTATTTTTTTGAGTTTCTAATATCAGAAGTAAACAAGTTGCGCACAAAATAAAGTTGATCCCTATTTTTTGTAAAAAAATTTAAAAATCACCTCCTAATTAGCATCTCAAATGAAATTAATCAGTAGCGCTTCATAAGTTACTTTACGTATGTATGCTTATAGAGGATCTGTAAGTTTCATCGGTTCAAAGTGCTTATTTTTGAAAGGCTGTAGTTAAAAGGGCTTCAATGAGTCACTAATCACGAGTATATGCAAATTCGGAACAGCCATATCTTAACCAATTTTTGTATTACAGAAAAACAAAATATTCAGAAAGGCAAGACCTTTACACTTTGGGATATTTTGTATCACTGATAATTAGAAAGTTATTTACAAAAAAGGCATTTTTTTTCAAAATAAAAAAAATACTGTAAAACTAAATTTACGATGAAACTTACAGATCATATTATAAACAATACATAAGTAAAGTCACTTGTGAAGCGGTAACAATAATTTGATTTTATTCGTCTTGAGGGGCCAAACGAAAAACACAAACAACTTTTTTCTTTTTAAATCGTGTTCTGTTGTGATTTATAGCAAATTTATAGAATCTCTTTCGAAATAAAAATTTTATGCAAGTTCCCTTTTAGAGGGTGATTTTCACGCTTTTTTAAAACTATCTTTTACAAAAAAGAACCAACTTTATTTTCAGCGTAACGTGCTTACTTTAATGCTAGAAACTGTTTTAAAAACAAAAACAAAGCTTTTTTAAACACTTTAAAAAAGTTGTGATGAGTTTTTCTAGAAATGTGCTTTATTTTTTGGTTATTTCACGTTGAAATATTTGATTTGGAATTTGACGAATAAGAACTTACTTTTCATTAGCTACAACTCTGCTTCTACTGAGTATAAAGACTTTATACAGACATTTTTTTTTATTTTTTATAAACTATATTTTTATTGGAATACTTTTTTCGATAAAATACTTACTTATTGTGTTATTTGCGTAAAACCGTCTAAAAACGTGTTTTTTTTTTGTTAAAAAACGAACATATACAGTCGCAAATAACTCGTCATCAGTTTATACACTTGATAGATACTTGATAGTATTAGACTTATTGATATTATAGCTACCTAGCCTTATACAAAGTAGATTTAGAAAGTCCACATCTATATTAGACAACCTAGTGGATATTGAATCTGTAATTCATGGGTCATTTGGATCTGATAAAGTATGTTTGGCTTATGGCTATCTTTTATTATATTTTATAACGCGTGCCATTTGGGGATTAGATATAAGAATTCTATTAAGTTGGTCAATTCCAAGAAATATAAAATTTATTAGTAATTTCCTATATAGACGAAACTTATTCGAATAGATAACGTTCTTTTAGACTCAAAAATCCAATTAAACGACATTCCTCAATGGTCTACTCGTTGCACTTTTCCTTATTGCCATCAATGACATCGCTAAATCACTTAACCCACTAGTCATTTAGAAATTAGAGAATTGGTCAAACACTACTGGCCTAGAATTTTCTCCCACTAAAACGAAAACAATAATCTTCAGTAAAACTCCAAAGAAGCACATTATACTACCAAAAATCTACTTAAAGAATTTCTTCTTCTACTTTTTCTTTTATATAGGCAGTACTGCCTGTTTTTCTTCAACGGTGCCTTTCATTCTGTCCCTAAATTGTCATTCCATCTTTTCCTTGGGCGTCCTATACTTCTTCGGCCTAACGGTGACTTGTCCCTGGCTATTCTTACTATCCTTGATTCAGACATCCTGCTTATGTGTTGATTCCACTCTTCTTTTCTATTCTTTACCCAGGTATTTATATTGTCTACCCCACATATGCATCTGATTTCCTCACTTCTTACCCTGTCCCGTAGTCCTTTTCCAGCAATCCTTCTTAAGATCTTCATTTTGTTGGTCTCCAGACGTCTTTGTATTTTGCTTGCATCTGGTCTTGTTTCAGCAGTGTAAGTCATAACTGGTCTAATAACTTCAGTCAAATGACATATACAGGGTGTCCCGAAAAGATTGGTCATAAATTATACCACACATTCTGGGTCAAAAATAGTTCGATTGAACCTAACTTAGCTTAGTACAAATGTGCTCATAAAAAAAGTTACAGCCCTTTGAAGTTACAAAATGAAAATCGATTTTTTTTAATATATCGAAAACTATTAGAGATTTTTTATTGAAAATGGACATGTATCATTCTTATGGCAGGAACATCTTAAAACAAAATTAAAGTGAAATTTGTCCACCCCATAAAAAATTTATGAGGATTTTGTTCCCTTAAACCCCCCCAAAACTTTTGTGTACGTTCCAATTAATTCATTATTGTGGTACCATTCGTTAAACACAACGTTTTTAAAACTTCTTTGCCTCTTAGTATTTTTTCGATAAGCCAGTTTTTATTGAGATGCGGCTTCCTTTTCAATATATTTACGTAAAAATGTTATGGGGGTTTTGTTCCTTTAAACCCCCCAAATGTTTGTGAACGTTCCAATTAAACTATTATTGTGGTACCATTAGTTAAACACAGTGTTTTTAAAACTTTTGCCTCTTAGTCTTTTTTTCATAAGTCACCTTTTATCGAGATGTAGCTTCTTTTTCAAAATATACCTAAAAATGTAAATGATAAATAAATTTTCAGATTATTAACAGGTTTCTATTATCGTACTTAACCATATACAAATATGTGGTGGATTCGACAAATATTCAAAATATCTCGATAAACACTGGCTTATCGAAAAAGTACTAAGAGGCAAAAAAGTTTTAAAAATAATGTGTTTAACTAATGGTGCCACAATAATAATTTAATTGGAACGTACACAAAAGTTTGGGGGGTTTAAGGGAACAAAACCCCCATAAAATTTTAATGGGGTGCACAAATTTTACTTAATTTTTTTTTTAAGATGTTGCTGCCATAAAAATGCCTTATGTCCATTTTCAATAAAAATCTCTGAGAGTTTTCGATATATGAAAAAAAATCGATTTTCATTTTGTAACTTCAAAAGGCTGTAACTTTTTTTGTGTGCACTATTGTATATAGGTAAGTGAGGTTCAATCAACCTATTTTTGACCCGAGAATCTGTGTTACAATTTATGACCAATCTTTTCGGGACACCCTGTATATTCGGTACTTTGTTTCCACTCTAAGGTGTTTGTTTTTCCAAATTGTGTCGTTTAAGCATCCGGTTCTACTGGCTTTAATTATTAGTCTTTAACCTCTTCTCGATATTATTGTCGGCTGATAGATTAATTCCCAGGTATTTACTTTTTAAGTCCAATTTGCATCTTATTGGTTCTTTGGATATGACTAAGCTTTTTGTTTTTTGGGCTGATATTTTCATATTCATTTCTTTTGCGTTAATGTTGAATTCGTGCAGTAATCTTTGTAGGTCGTCTTCGCACTCTGCTACTAACACGGTGCCATCAGTTTAACAGAGTATTTTTATCTCTTTATCGCCCATTTTTTACCCTCTTTTTTTCTTCACTTGTTTTATTATTGCATCCAGCGTTATGTTAAACAGTAGAGGGCTTAGTGAACCTCCTTGCTTGATTCCTGTGTTTGCTTTTATATGGGTTCTGTTATTATTCCCTTGACTTTCATTTCTATTTTATTTCGTACATAAATATTTTCTATCAGTTTTATAATATCCAGTGGTAAATTTTTGTCATATAGTAGGTGTATCACATCTTTTAATTGTATTCTATCAAACGCTTTCTCTAGGTATATAAAACAGAAAAACCCTCGCTTGTTATATTCTAATGATTTCTCCGCTATTTGTCTTATCACAAAAACTGCATCGTTATGATCTTCCACTTCTAAATCCTTGTTGTTCAACCGATATATTTATGCATGCCATTATTTTCTCCATCAGTATTTTTGTTGTGAGTTTCAGTATAGTGCTCCGTAAATGTATCCCTCTATAATTACTGGGGTCTGCCCTATCACTTTTCTTAAATAACGCTAGGATCTGAGTGGTACTCCATTCTTCTGAAATTCTTCCTGTATTTATTATTTTACTTATCCTAATATTCAGTTCTTTGTGAAGTCTCTCTCCGTATTTTAAAAGTTCATTAGCTATTCCATCTTTCCCTGGTGCTTTTCGATTTTTCATCTGTTTTAAGGCGTTCGTTATATCTTCCTCTTTAATTTCTGTTTGCTCATCCGATTCTAATCCTAGTTTTCCAGTTCTTCATGATTAGCTGTTTGATACAGGTTCTCTAGGTAAGTTGTCCCTGTATTTGTATCAATATGTTTTACTTCTACCAATTCCTTCATCTCTGCTGTTTGACCTCGTATCATTTTCCACATTTCCTTTTGCATCCCGTATAAGTCGTGCTCCATCTCTTTTGAAAATGCTTACCAATGTTCTGTTTTCTTCCTTCTTACTATTGAGTTTAACTCATTTCAAACTCTTTTATATTCTTCATATGTTTGTCTCGTTCTTTTAAATTTGTATTCTAGCCAGATTTTCTTTTTTTCTTGGCATTTTATTTTTATTTCTTCACAGATCCATGGGGTGTTCTCCTTTTCTTTCGTATACGTTTACTTATCTTACGTTCTCCAAGTGCGTCCGTTGCTACCATTTTGATATTATCTCTAATCTTTCTCCAACTTTCTTCTATGTCTTCATCTGGTTTTATGTAGTTTTCGTTCAGTACTTTTTGCAGTATTCTCTGGTATAGATCTCGTGTTGACAAGTCTTGTAGCTGTTCTACCTTTATTCTTGTCTCACATCCAATAGGGTCTTTTTTCCTGTTTTTTTTGTAGATGTATTCTGATTTTTCCAAGTACTAGGTTGTGATCACTTCCGATATTAGCTGCACTTCAACATGTTATGTCTAGTACTTGAGAATGATGGATGTTTCTGTTTGTTAATATATAATCAATATCGGATCTGTGTGCTCTTATATTTTTGAATGTATATTTCTGTTGATATTTGTGTCTGAAAAACGTATTGTTTATTCGAAATTCGTTCTGAGAGCAAAAGTTAGTAAGTAGTTCCTAAAGAGTTTACAATGAATTATTCAGAATTGATTAACTTCTTGGGAATAAAACTAGATAATTGTCTATCTTGGTAAGACAATATACACTCACTCCGACTGTCATGACAGCTCAAACGGGCTTAACTTAATGAAAAGTATCTCATAAACAATGGGGTGTCGACTTCCAAACTCTTATGACTGTTCACTGAAATTTGGATTTCAACCTGAGATACAATACGCTAAAGTATTACGTTTGGCTTGTTCTCTTGTATGGAATGAAAGCATGGATAATAAAGGCCAGCTCCACTAACAAACTTGAAGTCTTTGAAATGAGGTGCCTGCACCGAATGCTTAAAATATCATGGACATACTTAGGGACATATTGCGAGGAAAACGATATACTTGTCGGCAACTGGAACTCGAAGGAAACATAGAGGGTAAGAGCGGTCTAGAAAAAGATGTCATGGCTGGGTAATATTCGCCAAATGATATTAATGAAATTACTCTTAATAGAATAATGTAATCGTGACTATCTAATATCTCACCTGACAATACAATGCACGGTGGACGCCTACGCAGAAATACACGGCACCTTTAAGAAGTAAAGTTAATAATAAATAATTCAATAATTATACTTAGTCACTATTTTCCCCCTAACTCGGAAAATATCGACCGCACGAAAAAACTTAGAAGAAATTGTAGGAAATCGCGATTGCAACAATTTACGAGTCCTTACCATTTTTCTCTCGAAGAGTTTAAAGTGGCCGAGCGGGTTACTAAGTCAATTTCATTTAAGTAAATACGGTTGCAATATCTCCAAACAAAATATACAATCATCAGAAGAGACTGTAATTAACGAAAATAACTACCTAATTTTTTATCGAGATTACGAGGCAAATAAGAAATGTACAATATCTAAAATCACCCAGTGAGTATCTTTCTAATTAAATAAATTTTTTATTAAATAAATTATATTATTATATATATTATATAAAATTATTAAATAAACTTTAAAATATTCAATGATTTGTTTCAAGAATTCAAATTAAAAGACAAATTACAACTACAATTATTCTTGCTAATTTAAAAACGAGTTTAGAAAGTAATACATAGGTACAGCTGGTTCCTAAAAAAACTGATACGACTCTTAGTAAGATTTGATTATTTTGAGCAGTGTATTTGATTGGTCTGACATTATATTATATTTATTATTACAGACTGTCAAAGTCAGTTAAAATAAACAAACAAATAACTGATTACATAATATGGTAATTCATAAATTGTAATAATTATTAAGGTCTAAATATTTAAATTATTTTGAATTACTGCATTTTATAAAGAGTATATAAATGATAGTTTTTACATAAAATGTATACATATTAAATCAAGAATTGTAACCAAATTAGAAGATAACTGGGTACTATCAGACGCAGCAAATCATTTTAACATAATGCATAAGCAGAACCACAGTTTTTCTATTAATAAAAAATGGAGGAAACAAGAAACTCTCGAAAGAAGGCGATGGTCTGGAAGACCAAAACTATACTAAATTTGGGTATGTAAAAATAAAAATAATATTTTGTAATATCTCCATCAGCAGTGATAACAGCTTGTAGTCTTGGGTCCATCTGCGTGAAATAAACTATGAAATTGTCTTCTTCAGAGAGCTCATCCCAAACCTTGCTTTCTTTCGAGAGTTTATTGTTCACTCCATCTTTTATTAATATTAAAAACGGTTGTTCTGCTTACGTTAAAATGGTTCGCTACGGCAGATAGTGACCAACCATCTTCTAATTTCCTTACAATTCATGAATTTAGCTCTTTGCCAGCATGTGGAGCCATTTTTGAGGTTGAACAGAATAAGTTATCTGACAAATTTTAAGATTTGGCAGTGACATTGACAGTATGTAAATAATAAGTATTTATCCTTCAAAATACACTGCTCAATTTTCTACAAAATACGCTTTAAGAGTCGTATCAGTTTTTTTTGGAACCAGCTGTACATTCCAATAATTATTTAAAAGATTGCCATTGTTATCGTTGAATGAGAAGTCAAATTTAAATGCATCAAAAGAAATAAATAATTTTTATTATAATCCGATCGACTCGACCGACCCCAAATTCCGATAACCAAAGCTACCTAAATACGTCTCATCGTTGTCTCAGGTAAATTCAATCTCGTACCTAGAAAGCTGCTAACGCCATCTATTTCTAAAACCACTGGTGTCGTACATAAACGCTCATTTAGTTTCGTATCTTCCAGTATATTTATCAGTCAACGCTATAAGGATATGTCAAATAATTTTATAGTACCGGGCACACATAGTTCTTACTATTATTAAAAAAATAGATTTTTGTAAAAAAAAATATTTTTTCAAGAATTGTTTAAACAAATTAGACTGTTTACTGTCACACCTTTTTTGACGGAACTTTATGAGAATGGCGGATCAACTATTAAAATTTGTCCAACTGATTGAAAATTATCAGTGTTTATATAATAATACCCAAACAAGAGTACCCCAGCAAAATGTGTGGAATTTAGAGTCATCTTCCGACAACTCTTTGGCGGCAATAAATAACCTTCTGTTGTAGTTTTTGTAGATATAAGGATGCGCCCAAAATTTTTTGTTTCTTTTTTTTTGCGGTGGCGAAAATAATTTAACAAATGTAAGTCCTCTTCATCACTTAACATCTTTGCAACTACTGTAAAAGCATGGAAAACCTTAAAACAAGACGATCACATGCCGCCTGCAAATCGAATCGTTTGCGGATTTTAAGGCGTAAAGGAATCGTCGCTGCATGACGAAACTTATACGCGTCTATGACGATACGCTTCGTGTGCAAAATGCCTAACAAGTTAATCACAAATACGATTGTACTGAATGTTCAGTTTGAGGTAGCAATTAGTGATATATAGTTCTTAGGGAAACGTTCCTTATTTAATAACTATGTATTTGTTTTGAATGACAATGATTAAAATAGATGATAAAATATCGAATCCTTGAGAGTAGCTCAATAGGAAATAGAGATAATAGACACACACGCACATATCCTGAAGAAATACGCTGAAAAGCAGATTAGATGCCAGTCAAGCTTGTCAGAGAAAAAAATGTCAAAGTTCTTGCCTTGAGATGAGTCAATAAGGTTTAATTCATCGTTGGGAAGGCATCCTAGAAGCATTTTTGCATCTCAAATACTAGTTTTCTCGCATCATTCCTTCGACTATGTGCAATCAACAATAGATAGATATTTTTTAACTTACTTATAAACCTAATAAACAGTATAACTTTATGTATTGTTATGATCTGCTTCTTATTAATTTTATATTAATTATTATTTATTTGATTAATTATTTAATTGTCGCAAATCATACATAAAAATTGAATAAAAAATCTCAGGGTGCCTTTTTTATACTATTAAAAAAAAATCCAAATTATCTCACGTTATACTTATCTTCTCTCGTGGGTTCAGTATCTCTGAGTTGATCCTAATCGGGATAAAATAGGGAAAAGAAATAAAGCAAAATATTAACATAAAAATACAGAATTGTCCTTTATTTATCAAAATCAATACTCTGAAATCTATCGAATCTAAAAACCTGTGGACACAGATGTCCGAATGAAATTTTTACCACTTAAATTTATTATAGTTAACAACAAACAATTTATCGGTTTGTTCCCGATGACTTTGGTAAAACAAACTAAACAAAACAAATTCATGTATTTGTAAGATTACCTATATTTACTATTTACTTTTTGAAATATTGGAATTTTAATTCATATGCCTTTTACTCAAAAATTTAGTTTCCGAACATAAAAATCTCTTTCACATAAATTTACTGACCTTTTGCTTCACTCACTCTGATGTCTTCTCGTGAGCCAAAACAGCTCTCCCTCGTTGACTATGTTGAAGGCTACTCATCAAAGCCCTCTCCTTTGTCCAGCTTCAAAACTGTCAGCATACCAGCACCAATTCTCCAACAAGCCGGGCCTTCTTTTGACACGTACTCGATTCAAACAAAACTCCAAAAATTCTCTGCTATCCTTCTCACAATAATACAGAATCAAAGAGGTATTTCGTCTCAATTTGATCTGTCTCTCGTTCCACTTTTCAACACTATTCTCCACTATCAAACAGCCACTGGTATCTGCTAACTATCTATCCACTTAACACGTCGAACCGCTCCTTAGCGATGCCAAAAACATAATGACTTCTCTTTCAAACTGTCTCAATCATCCAATCCATTTTTCCCCTTCCACATTGCCAAGAATCAAAGACATCGGCTTTTCCATTCAACAAACAAAACAGTCACCCTCAAAATTATTCCGATCATCCTAATTACTTTCTGAGAACTATACAATATTTACTCGTGTTGAAACAAAGATACTAAAATTCCAAACTTTCTCCATAAAACCCCTTTTCTAGAAATTTATAATTACCTCTAAACTAAACAATCTTTTTCCATTTTAAATCTAAATACATCGTTATTTTCACTTTAATTATTCACAAAAGTCTTTAATGGTTCATCGGAAAGCTCATTAAAAGAGAAATCCACTTACATCCAAACTACATTCTAAGAAATATTTACAACTCAATATACAGGGTGTATCTAATTTATGTGCCCGCGTTATTTAAAAAAAAATTTAATTTAATTTTTATTTTGCTTTTGATTGATAAAATGCAAACACAATAGTATATTATACTTAATATTTGTATTTTCATTGAATACTTTAATATGAGGTATAAAAACCATTTTTAGCTCTATGGATGTAGATGAAGTTGGGGAAGATTGTAAATTAAATGAAAAAGGCAAAAATAAAATCATCTGCCAATCAGTGGACGGGGAGAAAATTACCTTTTATGAATCTTGCGAAGAAGATGATAATTCAGATCATGCCGACGAAAATAAAATTTTCTACAGCTCGACAAACGGGAAATTTATCTTCTACGAATCTATAAAAAGAGAAACAGATGGGTATGTATGTAACGCATGTGGTGACAGCTTTCCGAGTCAGCAGATATTGTCTGAGCACTATCTACACCACGCAGAACTTAGGTTTATGTGCGATAAATGTCCAAGAATTTTCAAAACCGATAGTGCCCTCAAAGCACATTTCAGGTAACTGTTAAATCTAAATCTTAATTTTATTGCATATGTGTTACTAAGAGGTTACAGTAGCGATCAACAGGTAGCAACAAACGCGGTCCAAGATTGCGGCTGTAATTTTGAATATTTTGTCGAAATATTTGGCACACATATTCGTAATATAATAAAGAATGGCGGTAGAGAGCCCAATTTGAGAAAAATATTAGAATGTGGAAATTACTCTGTAATTAAATACAATATTAAAAAAACGAGCCTGTACCGCCATTAACCCCTAAACGCCCAAGGGTGGGTAAAAAATGTCCACCTAATGCGTATACCCTTGTAACATATTTATTACGTGTTTAAACGTTTTTAAAAAATTATTTATTGTTATAAAGACAGCCCTTTATCGAATGTTAATTTGGTTCTACCGATATTTTTGAAGATAAAAGTACCATCGTGAGTTAAATATGGGTGGGCATAAAAAGTACTCCCTTAGTAAAACTTGTTGCTAAAGGTTTCTATATAATTTCTCAATGGTAGGAAGATAATCCATATAATTATCGACGTATAATTACATAATCTACATAATTATCCGCCAATGAGGAGGTTGAAAGGAAGAATGTGGAGAAAATCGACAAATCTGAATTACTGGCATTTACTGGTATGTTAATTTTGATGTACATTGTAATTTTGTTGTAAGGTTTGTAAATTGTTTATATTAATATTTCAGAAGATGCTGTGTTTATTAAGCATAAGAATCTTAAGTTTAATCCATTTCCAACAACTCTCAATAAATATATTAGCTATTTTCGAGGTGGACATTTTTTACCCACCCTTCGGCGTACATGGAACCTAAAAAAGGTTGGGCGTTTAAGGGTTAAGAAGAACAAAAAATACACTTTCTTCAAATAAACTTTTTTATCCCATGCCTAGATTTTGTGTCATTTTGGACCTACTAAAATTTTTTATTTCTAACAAGAAATCGAACATATTATAACTAATAACTAATTAGGCAACATAAAGAAATTGTCACTGCCATTTTGACAAACCTGCGTCAGATTTTCTCTTATCTGTTCTGGTTATCTTTATCGATATCTGTTCAGTGCAGTAGTATATTATTTTAAGAATTCGTTATTGTTGTTTCATAGGAAAGTAGTGTTTATTTATATTTAATTTATTATATTTTTGTTTAATAGAACTAAGTTGTTGGCCTATTTGAAAAAAATAGATTATTGTTAATTGTGAGTTTTAGTTATATGTAGGTAGGTAAGTATATTTTACGTAAAAATATTTCGAGTATATAAAGTTAGAGTGCCTTTGGCGCTCTATGAACTAAATAAAATAAGACGGCTCTTGTTTCGCTTCACAACGAAATGATTATTTATTATTATTATTTCGTGCAAATACCCATGTTAACATAAAATTTTCATCCATTTTGGTTTATTTTTATAAATATTTATTTACTAATAATAAAATTGTTTTCTATTACTTTCATTTAGCGCGCCTATGAGTTAATGTCACATTCAAGTTATGTCAAACAATCCCGAAGCAATGTTGCCAAAGTTTCGCAGACCTTATGAAAAAAGGTATGATACTATCTCCGGAAGTTATATTGATGACACGCTACTGTATGCTCTTAAAACAGCGGTTATTTCTATATTTCACTATTACTGCTTGGCAAATTTTATTTTGTCTAAGTACTTCTCTTGAGTTTTTAAACAACCCCTAATGAATACTTGTTGACTACTCAATCGAGTTGAAATCCTTGATTGAGTTGTTATTGACATAAAATTAACACAACTGATATAATTTTAGATTAAAACATACCGCCTATGAACGATTCAAATGTAATATTTGCGGCCAAATGTTTGCTAGAGGAGATTATCTCAAAAACCATGAAAAACACCATGTAGATTCTCAAGATAAATATAACTTAAAATGCAAGACTCCCGGCAAATTTCTTCGCTTTAAAAATTCAGGTAATTGATTATCTTATGTTTTTTTATAGCTCCGAAATCCCAACATCCTATGCTGCGAAATATTCTTTCTATAATAATTTACCACAGTATTAAGGGGCCATCCTAGTGTAAAAGTACGAAATTCATATATTTTTTTGGGAAGTTCTAAAATAAAAAGTACTGTACCAGTTGTTTTAAAAATTTGCATGTGCATTTTTTATAAAAAGAAGTACCTATTAGTCCAGAAAGCCACTGCGCATCCGCTAGGAAAAATATTCTAATTCGGATTTTTTGCACAATCTTACTCAAAAAGGACTCCTTTTAACAAATTTGCATGTTGCCAGGACCAAAGGTAGTCAAAAATTTTTTAAACGTTTTTTTTTTGTTTTTTTCCTTAAAATAATTTTTTTTTTGCATGGAACAAAGTTTTTTTAGGTTTTTTGGATCATTCCAAACAGAAAAGGTCTTTAGTGACTTTTCTCTAAAAATAATAGTTTTTGACATATAAGCGATTAAAAATTGAAAAATTGCGAAATCTGCCATTTTTAACCCTCAAAAACTATGTGAAAAACTGAAAATTTGAATGTTGTCAAGGTAGGTAGATATTCTTTAAACATCGATTGATGAAATCCCGAAGAGTTTTTTGCAATATACTATTCAAAACTCCTTTGTTTTTTAATTGATAATCGAGCGTGTGCGACAGTATTTTCCACCGACAGTATGGTGCAAATGAAAGGAATAAATTCGTTATTTCGTAAACCGGCGACTTTAAGGAAAAATCCCGAAACAGGTCGATTTGTATTTTTAAGTTACGATATTATGGCATATATGGTATACTAGTGACGTCATCCATCTGGGCGTGATGACGTAATCGATGATTTTTTTAAATGAGAATAGGGGTCGTGTGCTAGCTCATTTGAAAGGTTCTTCAATTATCTATTCAGTAATATAAACATTTATATAATTATTTATACAGGGTGTCCTTCTACTTCTTTTTTTGTCAAATAATTTAATTTAATAAAATTTTTTTGGACACCCTGTATAAATAATTATGTAAATGTTTACATTACTGAATAGAGAATTGCAAGAACCTTTCAAATGAGCTACCACACGACCCCTATTCTCATTTAAAAAAATAATCTAATACGTCATCGCTCCCAGACGGATGACGTCACTAGTATACCATACATGCCACACAATCATAACTTAAAAATAAAAATCGACCTGTTTCGGGTTTTTTTCTTAAAGTAGCCGGTTTACGAAATAACGAATTTATTCCTTTCATTTGCACCATACTGTATACACATGCAACAGTGGAAAATAGTGTCGCGCACGCGTGATTAGAAATTAAAAACAAAGGAGTTTTGAATAGTATATTGCAAAAAACTCTTCGGGATTTCATCAATCGATGTTTAAAGAATATCTACCTACCTTGGCAACATTCAAGTTTTCAGTTTTTCACATAGTTTTTGAGGATTAAAAATGGCCGATTTCGCAATTTTTCAATTTTTAATCGCTTATATGTCAAAAACTATCATTTTTAGAGAAAAGTCACTAAAGACCTTTTTTGTTTGGAATGATCCAAAAAACCTAAAAAAACTTTGTTCCATGCAAAAAAAATAATTTTAGGAAAAAAACAAAAAAAAACGTTTAAAAAATTGTTGACCACTTTTGGTCCTGGCAACATGGAAATTTGTTAAAAGGATTCCTTTTTGATTAAGACTGTGCAAAAAATCCGAATTAGAATATTTTTCCTAGCGGATGCGCAGTGGCTTTCTGGACTATATTATGTGCATGTAAAAAAAATTCATAAAAAATATTGAAAATTAAACAATTTATGCGCCATCTGCTGACACCGTGAAAAAACATAGCTCCACTGCTGCAGTGATTGGGATTAGAGATCTTGAAATATAAAATTTCAAAGTGATTATTGAAATTTAAGTTATTTTCTATACCATCAACTAGGATTTTTGAAAAATATTAAAATTTGGAAAAATTACGAAGTGTTGATTTTTTTAAATTAGCTAAAAAATTCTCAGTTTCAAAAACCGCCAAATTGACATTTTTCATCCAATCAAAAAACTCCTAGTTGATGGTGTAGAAAATAACTTATATTTCAATAATCACTCTGAAATTTTATATTTCAGGATCTCTATTATTAAATAGTCCCAATCACTGCAGCAGTGGAGCTGTTTTTTTCACGGTGACAGCAGAAGGCGCATAAATGTTTTATTAATTAAAACATTATTTTAAATATTTTTATAATAAGTGGTTATGCAAATTTTCAAAACAACTGGTACAGTATTTTTTATTTTAGAAAATATCAAAAAAGTATATGAATTTCGTACTTTTACACTAGGATAGACCATTAATAACAAACAGTAGGTACACTCTCGTTGGCGCCTTCCATCTTGTTTGCAGCGAAAAGTTTCGACGGGACTGGCTCAATGAAAAATCTTTCTGGTAGTTAGACAAGGTGAAAACGGCGGGTCCGTTGGGAAAATATTCCCATGAGATTTTTTTGCATAATCACATTCGTGAGACATCCCAGAATAAGGTTCAAGAAGTCGCCTACGTGAAAAGTGGTTCAATTTTTTTTAATCAAATTGTAAAAATCAATATTTTTGGCTCGGACAATTTTTTTGTAGGGGTTTCGGACCATTCTGGACAGAAAAGGTCTCTCTTGTAATTTTTCTCTAAAGTTGATCGTTTTCGAGTTATAAGCAATTTAAAATTGAAAAAAACGAAAAATGGCGATTTTCAAGGCTTAATAACTCGGTTAAAAGTTATTATTATGAAAGTCAGAAAGTGACTAAATCAAAGTTTAATGCCATCCCTACAAGATCCTGAAGAAATTTTTGTCATTATTTTATGACTAAGCTGTTATTTTTAGGTAATAATAATGAGCGTCATGCACGTGGTAGGCGGCCGTAAATGTGAGTGCAAGTAAGATGCACAATTGGACTGCCGGAGTGGCATCTCTCTCGCACTCAGCATTTACGGCCGGCTACCACGTGCATGGCGCTCAATATTATTACTTAAAAATAACAGCTTAGTAATAAAATAATGACAAAAATTTATTCAGGTTCTTGTAGGTGGGCATTAAACTTTGATTTAGTCACTTTCTGACTTTCATAATAATAACTTTTAACCGAGTTATTAAGCCTTAAAAATCGCCATTTTTCGTTATTTCAATTTTAAATTGCTTATAACTCGAAAACGATCAACTTTAGAGAAAAATTATAAGAGACCTTTTTTATCCACAATGATCCAGAAAACCTACAAAAAAATTGTCCGGGCCAAAAAAATGGATTTTTGCAATTTGATTAAAAAAAAATTGTTAAAAAAATGTGGCCCACTTTTCACGTGGGCGACTTCTTGAAACTTATTCTGGGATGTCTCACGAATGTAATTATGCAAAAAAATCTCATGGGAATATTTTTCCCAACGAACCCGCCGTTTTTGCATTGTCTAAATCAGAATTACTAAAAGCGCTATTGTAGAGCTTAGGGTTAGAAATAGACGAATTGAGTAAGTCAAAAAAATTATCAAATTATGAATGATATGGTATGAAGTAGTTCCAACAGCTTCAGGAGACAACATATTAAAACGAATGTACAAGGTTAATCAACACAGTTTAGCAGCAACTATGCTATTACGCACCTTAGTTGCTAGTTTAACACTCAAACTACTTATGATTGAAAGTATGCAGAAGCGCAGTGAGTTCTGCGACTTGTCGCTCGAATCTGTGCGACAAAAGTGCGTGACTTTCTCAAGGTCGCAGAGTGTCATTACTGTTTGTTATTAATGCTGTGAACCTACTATAATTAGAATGCGATAAAATAAACTGACTTCAGTGCAAAATTTTTTACCACAAATGATTTAAATATGTTGCGTGACAACACAGACTGCATGAAATAACAAAAATCAAATGGAAAAAATTATCAGAAAATGGTCCTTGGGCCCACCATTTAAAAAAAATTATTACCCCTTTCATACCATGAATCCTTTTTATTCAGTTATTCATGTCGAGCCGGACAACTTTTCTATTTCGGAAAATTTTCGGAAGGGGGGCATTTCGTAAATATAGAGGTTTCTAAACTTTGGTGCATCCGACAACAGCATTAAAAATGTGTCGAACAGTATTACAGTGGAACCGCGATAAGTCGGCCCCCGATAACCCGGAACTCCGGCTAACCCGGACCGATTTTTATCAGACAAACATTTCAACAATAAAAATGTATTGCTGTTACAAAATCTCGTGAACCTAATTCATTCATTTGGTGACGTCAATATACGAACGAAACGATTGATGAATCCGACATTACTGAAAATATCAGGGTGCAGATGGGACCCTGTCGCGCAATTAGCAGCAAATAAAATAGTCGTATGTTTTTGGCTTCATTTTATTTCGGTTATACATACGCATTTTCAAGGTTCACGAGGTTTTGTACCAACTCTATGTAATATAATATTTGAGAGATAATGGAACCGGATTGAACTACATATAACATAGTAAAAATGACTCATGGTACACCACATTCATTGTCGAAAACAACATGCACCTGTATTATCCTTTATTTTTTTGAAACTGTCTGTGTTAGCATTGTTTAGAAAAGACTATTAAAATTCTTTTTACTTTATCGTACTATATACGTAGTATAGTATAATAGATAAAGTTATAGGATCGTGCAAAAAATTTTTTTTCAGATTTCACTTTTTTTCGACGTTTTGAGTCCCCCTGAGTCTAAAAAGCAAATAAAAAAAACATGTCGGAAGTATGTACGTACGTACGTACGTACGTATGTACGTACGTATGTCGCCACCGCCCAGCAAAAACTACTGGACCGATTTTGATGAAATTCGGTATGAGTAAGTTTAAGAGAATTTTGTCGAGAAACTAAGCTTTTAAAAAAAATCTCTCGAAGGGGGGCCGAAATAGGGGGGTTATTTAGGGCCCATTTTTGCAAATTTTGACAGAAATAAATGAAATTCAACTCAAAGTAAGCCCATCGATAGGTAAATAAAAGTACGGAATTTGACATTTCCAAATTCAAAATGGCGGCCAACATGGCCGACCGCCCCCCCGACACATTTCCCTATCTATCTAAAAAGTTTTTGAAGATAAGTTTAATTTGAAAAAGTCGTTATATAGCCTAAAGATGGGGCTATAAGAAAGATGTTATCGTTTTTCAGAAAAAGTTACGGGTTGCCTATATTTAAGGGGTCAAATTTTGACATAAATTTGAACTAGATTTTCTCAAAAATGGCTCCAAGGAATTTTTTTATTTTTTGATATATTTTTGATATCCTATCAGTAAATTGATTGACATTAGTCATATATCTTAACTCCCCATAGGAGGGGAGTTATGAATTTTTTATAAAAAAATATTCGAGTGCCCGTAACTTCCTTCTTAATAGAAACTAAAATTTGAAATTTTGCAGACGTATATGGTATTTTATTATCTATTACCACAATAAATTTTACCAAAAACATGGCTTCCGGTTGAACCGGAAATGAATAAAAAATCTTAATTTTTTTGATACGCCCTGTATATTTTAACACATTTTGAAAGAATGCAAAATTACCTTTCCAATGACATAAAATTTATTGCTGTAGCTCAAAAACTCGAAAAGTTACGGTAAATAGAAATTTTGCTATAATCTTATGTGTGTCCTCTCTCACGCGTTCATAGCAGAGCATTATTGTAGAGCAGTCAATGAGGGTATTTGGCTCCGAATTCCATCCTACTACATTGATGTACTTGATATTTTCACAGTAAGTAGGGAATAGCTCAAGAAACAAAATCTACCCTATATACTATGGCGCTTTTATCTTGGGGCGGTTCCCACTTCTTCAAGGGGGTGGAAAATTTATTGGTCAAAATAAGCACGGAAGTGGCTGAAGAACCTATTTCTAAGCAAAAACTGGTCTATACTTTTTTTTGAGAACTCAATACTTTTTGAGTTATGCGTAGTTGAAAATTGGCCATTTTCATTGAAAAATGACACCTTTTCGGACGGATTTTTTGTGAATACCTTAAAAACTATGCATCGAACTAAAAACTCTATATAAAACATTTTTTAGATTATAAATAATAAAGAGATTCGTTCCTTCGTAAATGTTCTATTTATAATACAAAAAGAGATA
Organism: Diabrotica virgifera virgifera; assembly: GCF_917563875.1. Lineage (NCBI taxonomy): Eukaryota > Metazoa > Arthropoda > Insecta > Coleoptera > Chrysomelidae > Diabrotica > Diabrotica virgifera. The sequence goes on along the minus strand of NC_065445.1, from coordinate 67,097,833 downwards.
TGGTAGGTGAAAATAGTTTGTTTTTTGGTGCATGCTCAAATTGGTGTATTCAACTTGAAATAACAGAGGAACGGTAGGTTTTAGGTGTATAATGCTACCAACACCTTTTGTAGTGTTTGAAAAGGCCTTTAAAACGAGCACCGTTAAATGTCGGTTACTTACAAACTAAGCGAGATATGGTGCAAAAAATATAATGACTAATGTACTTTAAGGAAAAATGAAAAGTATATACATTTAACTCCCCATCCACCATAATTTAAATGCATTGTTTTTCTTCTCCATACCTTTTAATATAGTGTTATTTCTACTTTCAAAAAGTTAAACGGGTTTAAAATGAATGGTTTTTTTAAAAAATGTGATCAAATTATAGAATGAATTTTTAAATTTTCTTAAAAATCTTCCTTTTTCTCCATGTAATTCGAAAATAAAAATATTTCACCCCTGAGAAGTGGTGGGAACTTCCCCCATGATAAAAGCGCCATAGTATATAGGATAGACTTTGAATTAGGAGATTGGGCTACTCCCAAAATTTCATTAAAATCCATGCAGTAGGATAGAATTTGGAGATAATATCTTGTTTTTAATCTCGCGCATTGACTGGCGTAATTGAAATAGAATGAAATGCAAATATTGTAAACTATTAATTTCTCAGAAAAATGAACTAATTTGAAATGAAAGTATGACTATAATATTCTATTGATTTATGCAATAATCTACACATCTATAGTGTGTCCCCGAAATATGGCATCGAACATTTTCTCAAATGCAGGAATTAATGATGCGTAGAACCATAAAATACTTTTAAGTACAGTAGGTGTTTCTAAAATATCAAAATAACGAGTAACTTTGTTATTTTTATAGAATGCCAATATCTAGTACCATAACGATAATAGATCGGCACGATAAAGTTCTCGGGCGGCCCTTCCGTCCAGCGTTTTTTAACAATGGTCTTAGTCATCACTTTTATTAAATAACATAACATCAGAGACGGTATTATGTGTAGTAAAGTCGTATTATTGTTCGCTTCCGTTTTGTAATCGTTCGTAAATTTATTCAGATTTTGTGTTTGCGTGTCTTTTGTCTATAAGGGCAACAAAACGTAAAAATGTTGTAGTGACAATGGAAAAGAAACTAGAAGCATTAAGTAGAACTGATAAAGGTGAATCTTGCAGCATTATATTATGGTGTCGGTACATCTACAGTATCGGATTGGAAGAAAAATAGAACTAAAATCGAAGAATTTTTTTTTCAAAATGATAACAAAAGACAGTTTAATCGGTGCAAAGCTAATAAAGCTAAGAATGAGACTTTTGACGACGCTTTGTATGTGTGGTTTTGTGTGGAATGCGAACGTGGTTTACCAGTGTCTGTGTGACAATTATAACGGAGTTTATCTGTAAGCATACCATATTTTATTAATTTTTACCATTTTCTCCGGCTAACCCGGATTTTCGATAACCCGGATCGGCCGCGGTCCCAATTAATCCGAGTTAACGGGGTTCCACTGTACTAGTAAATTGTTAAGCAATTTTATCAAACAATCCTGCAAGAATCAGTTGTTAGGGTATAAATTTTATGACTCTTTATGATGCGTGCGCCCCTATGGGGACGAGTTGAGTTCACTTCCAAAATATGAATATTGCCTGACTCCTTAAAACGTAATATTTGAATTCACTCCTAGGCGATTTTAAGCCGTCATTAGTACGTGGGTGGGGTGAATTAAATATGAACCGACCTTTCCGTCCCTGCTTAGCATAAACTGGCGATAATGTCTAAATTAGTCCTGTGGTGGGAGGTTACAGTTTAATGTGTGACTGCGCGCTACCGCCTGTTCTCTAATGACGTGCAGTCAGTTATTGTTGCGATGAGCGAGAGGGTAGTGCCATGTTCGCTTGCACAATGCATTCGTGACCTTATTGCGACAGTATTTTGGGATTATCTTGGCGTTTTGTTGCTGTGTTTTGTTCATGGGAGACGAATCATTAATGCCGCTTATTACTGTAGTCTTTTTGGACCGTGTTCGAGCTGCCTATAGGTCCAAAAGACGGGGATGTCCTATACGAGATGTGTTGCTCTTGCATGACAACGTCCGACCGCATACAGCTGCCCTAACACAAGAAAAATGCATACAGAAAGAAGAAATGTGTATAGAAAAATGAAGTATTGTTTAATTGTTGTAATTATAATTCAATAAAAAGTTATTAGCAAAGGTCGGTTTATATTTGATTCACCTCTCGTATAAGTAATTATTATACATAAATATAAACTAACTACACCAGGAATTTTATACCAACTATACCAGGGAGTTTTTACTTCACGTTAGGTTATTTAATTATTATACCTTAAAATCTGGACACTGTTGACAAATCATTCGTTTAAGAGTATATTTCTTATTGGACGTTCTTGCAGAACTACATCTAATTGGGGTGATTTTTAAAAATGCAACTTTGTGATAATTCAAGAAAACAAAGTTTCATTATTATGATTATGATACATAATATGATTATTATCGTCATTTTTTAGAAGAAACGCTCCCCCCTATTAGTTTTTATTTCTTCAGAATTTAATAACGTATGGAATTCACTAATGTTTTTAGAAAATTTAGGTGGAATTTGAGACCTAGTAACGTACATGGTATGCCTAATTTTGTAATTGTCGAAAGTGGTAATAGGGCCACATTGGGATTTAGTCCTGTCGCCAGGGGGGTACAACGGCCTCCTTAATTCCGATGGACTTACCCAAGCTTTTTTTATGTATTTTGACCCGTAGAACACGAATTTTTTTGGTAACAGTTGATCCGGATGTCGATAAGGTTGTTATAAACAAAGAACTTGAGGAATTACATAACAGCGATTTTTCGCAAAACAAAACATTTTTTTGTATTTTTTGGGTGATTGTCAGCAAAAAAAGTTCCCTACAAGTTTTTTCGTAGGATGCATAGTTTTCGAGACAAAGGGGTTGAACTTTCTTAAAATCGAAAAAGTGCAATTTTTAAACCCGAATAACTTTTGATTAAAAAATAAACTAGCAATTCTGCTTACTGCATTTGAAAGTTCAAGTCAAATTCTATCGGTTTTGATTATTTGCATTGCTAAAAATTAATTTTTTATTGTTAAACAAAGCTATAAACACATATTGTTTCCCGTGCCCAATGCATGCGTTGTAATGTACGTAATCTACGTAGAAATTGTCGTATGCGCGCCTACTCGTTCGACTTCACTCAAATGCATTGAAAACATCATTCAACCACTATGTGTTTATAGCTTTGTTTAATATATAAAAAATTAATTTTTAGCAATGAAAATAATCAAAACCGATAGAATTTGAATTGAACTTTCAAATGTGGTAAGTAGAATTGCTATTTTATTTTTCAATCAAAAGATATTCGAGTTCAAAAATTGCAATTTTTCGATTTTTTAAAAGTTTAACCGCGTTTATGTCGAAAACTATGAATTCAACGAAAAAACTTGTAAAAACATTTTTTGCCAAAAAATACAAAAACATATTTTGTTTTACGAAAAATCGCTGGTATGTGATTCCTAAAGTTCTTTGTTTATAACAATCTTATCGACATCCGGATCAACTGTTACCCAAAAAATTCGTGTTCTACGGGTCAAAATACATAAAAAAACTTGGGTAAGTCCATCTGAATTAAGGAGGCCGTTGTACCCCCACTGGCGACAGGACTAATTCTCTCACCTCCTTTCTGATTAAACAGTGGAGTCGAACACTATGGATCATAAATGATGATTTTTTGCGGGATTGTTTGGTAAAAATACTGCTAATATTGTTTGACAGATTTTTAAGAAAAGTCCGAAATAGAAAAGATGTCCAACTCGACAAGGATAACTGAATAAAAAAAGTCTTATGAGGAAGTTAATATTTTATTAATATTTTGCCCCTGACAAACAGATTCCTCTCCTATTCTAAACATATGTAAATAATAGAAATAATACCTTCTACAGTAAAGTACCCCGCACAAACCTTATGGAAATTAGGTCCCAGTGGATTTTGTTCATACTTTGGGAAAATACTCTTTGAATCATCCTGATAAAAAGTTCTCATGGGCACAACTGAATCGTATGAAGAATTTTCAAGATATAGAGACACAAACTCGGAAAATTATAAGATTACTGGGTATTCCAATTCCCTGAGTTACTGGTTATCTGGCAACATGTAGAAGTTTGGATTAAGGGAAAGTACTAGCAGTCTAGGATTTTTTCCTGACTATAGGCGAATAAAGTTTAGACTGTTGCGCCAATGCGACAAATATTGGAACTACTTCATGGGCAATCAAATCATAACCTCACAAATATAGCTTTTGTTTTTATACGTATTTTCTGCGGTTTGTGATTTTTCAACTGTTTTTCTTGGATTTTTTTGCGTTTTTGAGCTCATTTCATGATGAAACTTAAAATCGCCGAATATATGGCCTATTTGCAATGTTCTGCGCACTCTAAATGTGTAGTTGAAGGTGAGAATGTTTTAGATGCGGGGCATTTAATATTAGCTGGGAAAACTGTCCAGCATTTGAACAAAATATTTATTTATGGTCTATGTATCCAATCCAGTGCTATTAACCAAAATCCCCATGAGATCAAGGGTGAATTAATGACCATTAAGGGCAATGTTTTAAAGATAAATGCAATGCATTGTTCCTGTAAAGCTGGCAATAGTGGACGATGCAAACACATTTCAGCATTTTTAGTTAAATGTGTAAGGTAGGTCAAATGTGTAAATCAAATATGTAAAGTAAAAGTGTTTTAATTTGCTTTCCATGATTTTAGAGAAGATATTGAAAGTCTGGAGGAAATTTCCCAAACAGATATTAAATGTGTTTGGTCAAATGAAAAGAAAAACACAAAAGCTAAATACAAACCTGTTTCAGTTGAGGAAATGCCATGTTATGAACAGAAGTGCACAAGAGAGAGAACATCTGTGGATAATGCAGATGTATTAAACATTTATCGTAAGCAGCTTCCAAATTCTTCATTTGCACAACATAGGTAAGTCTCTTACATAGTTTATGAGGAAAATTTATTGTTTCAGTTTGTATAAGCTAACAGTAAAATATACAAATGATTACAATATCGACGGGTTCGTGCGAAAACCCGATAACTAAAAATAACATTGTTTCGAGATAATCGTGATTAAAGATTTTAGGAAGTTTGAAGAAGATTTCAAATCGTCATTAAACTTTCTATGACGATTTGAAATCTTCTTCAACCTTCCTAAAATCTTTAATCGCAATTATATCGAAACAATGTTATTTTTAGTTATTGGGTTTTTGCACGAACCCCTCGATATATGAACTAAAACACAAGACTGTAAATCTGTAAAGAAGTTTTAAAATTATAACAATGACATTTTAAGAGTTAGTAATAAAGTTTGTAAATACAAATTACAAACTGTATTACTCATCCTTAAAATGTATAAACTCACCATTATCACAATTTTAAAACTTTTACTTCCACTTCTCAAAAACAAAAAATGTGGCACTGACAACGTTATTCAGTAGACCCATTTAAATATATTTACCATATAGTCATTAATCATTGTTTTTATCAAATTTTGGTACTTATAATGCTGCATATTTACAATTTTACTATAATTATTAATATTTGGTTACAGGCAAGGGAGAAGAGATTACTCTACTACTGAAACCTATGCTGTGGAGGAGAATCCGATTGTACATAGTATAAACAGTGAATTTTCAGAAATTCTAAATAATGCCTGCCAATCCCCTGCAATGATGGAACTATTTTCTGCCAAAGTTGGGTCCCAGAAGAAATGCTGTGACACATTTTTATCCACATTTATAAACCAAAATGTTAGTGAAATATCAATAAATATGTCTCAAAGATCTGAACAGTGGAACGACTTCAGAAAATATAGAATTACTGGTAGTCGTGTTTATGAAATATTCACATACTCCAAAAACGATTGGGATACCAAAGCGATAAAATATTTTTTTCCCAAGAAATTTAGTAATAAATTTGTACGGTATGGAATAGAAACTGAAGGTTGTGCCAGAGAAGCTTTTATTGAGCTTACTGGGGCCAACATTATTGACTGTGGCATGGTTGTCTCTCATTCAAATGAATGGTTGGGTTATTCACCTGACGGAATAATTTTTGAAAATGGAAAACCTGCTGTTCTGTTAGAAATCAAATGCTTATATGAAGGTTAGTTACTTATTTACTATTAATATTAATTATTTACTAACCCAAGTTCTTTTTAGGAAAAACTGCAAGCATTTTAGATGTCCTTAAAAATATAAAATATATTTATAAGGAAGGCACCGAATATAAGTTAAAGACAAAACACAAATATTATGGTCAAATTCAGTGTGGCATGGCTTTACTCAACTTAAATAAAACAGCCTTTGTCATATTTTGCAGCTACGACAGATCATTATGTGTTATTAATGTTGAATTTGATTATAAGTATACTGTGAACATGCTCAGGGTTGTAAAAGAGAAATATTTTAATAAAATGATTCATGTACTGTGTGAGAAGCAAAAAAATACAGAAGAAGAATCTGTCAAAAACTCAGAGAAAGAAAATATTGTCAACAATTAAGTTACTCAGTTCACTAGTCAATAAAAATACCCCTCTCTCTCTCTCCTATGGCGCTACAGCCCAAGTTGGGCCGGCCGTGGCCTCCCCCCACATCTGCCTCAAAGTCCTGACTGCTCTCATCCAGTTTGTTGTCCACACTCAATATCTCTTTAGCATCGTTTCTCACTTCGTCTATTTACCTCTTCCTACTGTCCATTGTCCCACCATGGCTCCGCTAAGCTTTCTACTTACAGTAGGAAAAATGAAAGAATACCCATGAACGAACATATAAAACACGCTGTATTTTCCTGTCACTGTGTCACACAAAAGATTGGCCAGTGCAAGTATATGTAATAATTATTATTACATGTACTTTGTGACACAGTGACAGGAAAATACAGCGTGTTTTATATGTTCGTTCATGGGTATTTTTTCATTTTTCTGACTGTACCTGGTCTTATAAAGTGACATGCCAAGAAAAGTCTTTATATTTTTACATATGTAATTTGTTATAGAGGATTCTTTATAATGTTAGTACAACTCATGGTTGAACCTTATTCTCCATATACCATTGTCACAAATAGGTCCCTATATTGTCCTTAATATCTTTCTCTTAAAAGAATTAACGTTTTTTTCTATCATGATCCATGTTTCCATACCATATGTTGCTATTGGCTGTATGATGGCTTTGAATAAAAATACCATAGTTAGTAAAATATTTATTTTTAATATAGTTATACAAAAATAATAATTCTTTATAATTATTGACTATTTTAGATAGCCTTAATATCTTTCACTTAAAAGAATTAATGTATTTTCTTTCATGATCCATGTTTCCATACCATATGTTGCTATTGACTGTATGATGGCTTTGAATACAAATACCATAGTTAGTAAAATATTTATTATACAAAAATAATAATTCTTTATAATTATTGACTATTTTAGATAGCCTTAATATCTTTCACTTAAAAGAATTAACATATTTTCTTTTATGGTCCATGTTTCCATACCATGTGTTGCTATTGACTGTATGATGGCTTTGAATAAAAATACCATAGTTAGTAAAATATTTATTTTTAATACAGTTATACAAAAATAATAATTCTTTATAATTATTGACTATTTTAGATAGCCATTATTACCCCTCTTCATAAGGGTGGTGAAAAATCCCTTATATACAAGTAACTGAAGTATTTTTATCTATATTTGGGTGTCATATGCAGCAACATAAACTATTAGTTCATAAGGTTGTATTATGCAACTTTCAATAATTTAAATTTAGCAATAGATTGGTTTTGGTTTATTACATTATCTTTTATTTTGTATATAATATTGACGATTTATGTAATTTCAGTAAATTGTATTTGCTATTGTTTTTTCTCTAACTCTTTGTAATAGGCCTTGGGCCCGCATATACAATTATTATTTATGACCACACCGTTGAAACTTTTTGTACTTGTTATTTGGGTGGAGTCGGACAAATTTTGAGCTTGGCGCATTATGGTAGTGGGGCGTTTGTCTGTCAAGCGGTGACGAAGTTGTCAATTTTATGCAAGAAAAAAATTTATTACCACATTGGTCATTCTATTTTAATCAATGGATTTTATCATATAAACAACGAAAACAATTTTGTCGGACAAAAATATTGGGGCATATGACGCGTCGGACACGCTAAATATGTCAAATTTATGAAAATAATAAATTTATTACCACATCGATAATTTTAACGGTATCTATCATAAAACCTTTTTACAATAATGTGGTAACCTTGTCGGACAATTTTCACGGGGCATATGCCCAGTCGGACGCGCCGAATATGTCAATTTCCTGAAAATTTTTTATTTATTACCACAGATGTCATTTTTATTTTGTACTGTTCTGTTACATGTGTAACGCATATTGGATCACTTGTCGGACAAAAATAATGGGGCGTTTTGGTACAATTAAAAGAAAAAGTAATTTTTATGCATACATGGTTTTTGGTAAAGAATGGGCCATAGCTTAACCTCAGGTTCCTGAGGTTAAAATAGGCCGATTTAAGCTAACTTACCTTAGTACAAAGTTTATAATAGCCGAGATACAGGGTGTCAAAATCAAACTTTTTTTTTATTTATTATTGAATATTTCCTGATAGGTATGAGATAACAACATGAAATTTTATATCTGGGGGTTTCTTGAGTCGAGAAATCTAAATTCCTTACCAAAAATTATGCTTTGCCCAGAGGGCGCCACATATGCCTTTCAGCACTCATTTATTACGTTCAATTTTCTTTATCCCTCACTCTGTATAATTTTGACATTAAAATTTTTATTTTCCTATTAGTTTTACTTAAAAAAGGTATACTTCTTTCATCTTCCTAAACTCAACCGTTTTCGAGATAAACGCATTTTAAATATGCGATACACCATCATTTTTAGCATAATATCATTGTAGTTACACCCAAAAAATAACTTAAAATTTATGAAAATAATAAATTTATTACCACATGGATAATTTTAACGGTATCTACCATAAAACCTTTTTACAATAATGTGGTAACCTTGTCGGACAATTTTCACGGGGCATATGCGCAGTCGGACGCGCCGAAGATGTCAATTTCCTGAAAATTTTTTATTTATTACCACAGATGTTATTTTTACTTTGTACTGTTTTTTTACATGTGTAATGCATATTGGACCCACTTGTCATACAAAAATAATGGGGCGTTTTGGTACAATTTAAAAAAAATTGATTTTTATACATTTAGACCTCATATTAAATTACGTATTTTTCGGCTCATATTACCCGTATGCGCGCCAATGGTGAATATTAAATTCTTAACTGTAGTTAAAAAATGTGCAATAACTACCTCTTAAAACCCACCAAATTTCATTTGCATATCTCAACTGGTTTTAAAGCAATAAATAAATCGTCAGTTTGTCAGAAAAACTTCAACACCCCCTATCTCGGAAACGATGCATTTGTGGACATACGTTTTTCTCGTAAAGCAAACTGACTTTATTTTGTCATGCACAATTACTCCTTATTGCCATACTTATTTAAAACACACTTTGTCTATGAAAAACATGGCTAGTTTTTAAAGTGCTTAACTTTTTTATTATCCAACATAAACGAATGAATGAAAAAACTGAATGTTGAGAAGGAATGAGGCTATAGTTAGGTTTTAATTTTAGTATTTTATAGATGCTAGAATATTCCACGGGGTGATGCGAACTTTGAGAAAAAACACAGTTTGATTCATACACTAGCTTTGCAATAAAAATTATGTGTGTACCGACAATATTACTACAGGGATATTGCTAAAGAATAAGGCGCTAATGTTACGAAAAAATCACTTAAATCGGACAAGAGGTTTATAAAATACAAACCATCAAAAATAACCCATTTTTAAGGTGGTTGATTAATTTTGGTCCAGAGTGTACATATACAGGGTGTTTGGTAAAGAATGGGTCATAGCTTAACCTTAGATTCCTGAGGTTAAAATAGGTCGATATAAGCTAACTTACCTTAGTACGAAAGTTGATAATAACCGAAATACAAGGTGATAAAGTTAAACTTTTATTTTATTTATTCTTGAATATTTCCTAACAGGCATGGGATAATAACACGAAATTCGGTAAGCAGGGGTTTTTCGGGACAATAAATCTAAATTTGCCACCAAAAATGATATATTATCCAGAGGGCGCCACATACGCCTTTCAGCGCTCATTTAATAGGATCAATTGTTTTATTTCTCACTCTACATACCTTTGGAATCAACACTTTTATTCTCTTAACATTTATACTTAAAAAAGGTTACTATATTCATCTCGTTAAACTCAACCGTTTTCGAGATAAACGCATTTTAAGTCTGCGAGGCAATATAATTTTTTGCAAAATTGTGATCTGATATTTGCTTACATACTCCTTGAACAACGACAAACATCGTTCTGTAGTTTTTTTCCAATTAAAAAAAATTTCCGACACAAGTATCAGGTTATAAGTAGTTACATTCTAAATCAAAAAATCTAAGTGTCCGACAAAAATATTGGGTCAAATCCAAAGTCGGACAAAAAATTTAATTTTTATTAATAAACTGTCTTTTAAATAATACTGGGTTCGTGCAACCCTTATCTTTAAAACCATTTTTCCGACAACATTAGTAGGTTATAAGTAATTATATTCTTAATCAAAAAATCAAAGTGTCGGACAAAAATATTGGGGCAACTCGACAGTCGGACAAAAAATTTAGTTTTTATTAGTAAAGTATACTTTCAAATTATGCTGGGTTCGTGCATCCCTTATCTTTACAACCATTTTTCCGACAAATGTAGTAGGTTACAAGTAATTATATTCTTAAACAAAAAATGTAATTGTCTGACAAAAATGTTGGGGCAAACGAACAGAAAACTTAATTCTTTTAGGCTATCGACGAGGAGGTATTATCAAAAAAAAAATTTAAAACTGTGTTTCTCGGTTACTTTTGAATCGATTTAGCTGAAAATTGGTACACACGCTAAGTAAAGCATTTAAAAGGATATGACGTAGATCGGAACCCAAAATTTTCTTAAAAAATTTTCCGACAAGAAGGAAAATTTTAGAAAAATTGTGATCTGATAATTTTTGTACATACTCCTTGAACAACGACAAACATCGTTCTGTATTTTTTTCTCGAATTAAAAAAAAATTTTCAGCACATGTATCAGGTTATAAGTAGTTATATTCCAAATCAAAAAATGTAAGTGCCCGACCTAAATAGTGGGGCACATCCAAAGTCGGACAAAAAATTTAATTTTTATTAATATACTTTTAAATTATTCTGGGTTCGTGCATCCCTTATCTTTACAACCATTTTTCCGACAAAAGTAGTAGGATACAAGTAATTATACTCTTAAACAAAAAATTTAATTGTCTGACAAAAATGTTGGGGCAAACGAACAGGAAACTTAATTCTTTTAGGCTATGGACGAGGAGGTATTATCCAAAAACATTTTAAAACAGTTTTTCTCGGTTATTTTTGAATCGATTTAGCTGAAAATTGGTACACACACTAAGTAAAACATTTAAAAGGGTATGACGTAGAGTTGTACCCAAAATTTTCCCAAAAAAATTTCGGACAAGAGGGAAAATTTTAGAAAAATTGTGATCTGATATTTGCGTACATACTCCATGAACAACGACAAATATCGTTCTGTAGTTTTTTTTCTCGAAATAAAAAAAAATTTCCGACACCAGTATCAGGTTATAAGTAGTTATATTCCAAATCAAAAAATCTAAGTGTCCGACAAAAATATTGGGGCAAATCCAAAGTCGGACAAAAAATTTAATTTTTATTGATAAACCATACTTTTAAATTATGCTGGGTTCGTGTATCCCTTATCTTTACAACCATTTTTCCGACAAAGGTAGTAAGTTACAAGTAATTATATTCTTAAACAAAAAATGTAATTGTTTGACAAAAATCTTGGGGCAAACGAACAGAAAACTTAATTCTTTTAGGCTATCGACGAGAAAGTAATATCAAAAAATTTTAAAAGAGTTTTCTCGGTTATTTTTGAATCGATTTAGCTCAAAATTGGTACACATATTAAGTAAAACATTTAAAAGGGTATGACGTAGAGCTGTACCCAAAATTTTCTTAAAAAATTTTCCGACAAGGGGGAAAATTTTAGAAAAATTGTGATCTGATATTTGCTTACATACTCCTTGAACAACGACAAACATCGTTCTGTAGTTTTTTTTCTTGAAAAAAAAAATTTCCGACACAAGTATCAGGTTATAAGTAGTTATATTCCAAATCAAAAAATCTAAGTGTCCGACAAAAATATTGGGGCAAATCCAAAGTCGGATAAAAAATTTAATGTTTATTAATAAACTATAATAAATATTAATAACTATAATAAATGATTGTGAGTAAGTCTGTGTTTCATTACTGCATTTAATAAACTATACTTTTAAATCATGCTGGGTTCGTGCATCGCTTATATTTACAACCATTTTTCCGACAAAGTAGTAAGTTAGAAAGTAGTAAGTTAGTAAGTTTTCTGTTCATTTGCCCCAAGATTTTTGTCAACCAATTACATTTTTTGTTTAAGAATATAATTACTTGTAACTTACTACCTTTGTCGGAAAAATGGTTGTAAAGATAAGGGATACACGAACCCAGCATAATTTAAAAGTATAGTTTATCAATAAAAATTAAATTTTTTGTCTGACTTTGGATTTGCCCCAATATTTTTGTCGGACACTTAGATTTTTTGATTTGGAATATAACTACTTATAACCTGATACATGTGCTGAAATTTTTTTTTTAATTCGAGAAAAAAATACACAACGATGTTTGTCGTTGTTCAAGGACACAAACTATCAGATCACAATTTTTCTAAAATTTTTCCTCTTGTCGGAAAATTTTTTAAGAAAATTTTGGGTTCCGATCTACGTCATACCCTTTTAAATGCTTTACTTAGCGTGTGTACCAATTTTTAGCTAAATCGATTCAAAATTAACCGAGAAACACTCTTTTAAATTTTTTTTTTGATAATACCTCCTCGTTGATAGCCTAAAAGAATTAAGTTTTCTGTTCGTTTGCCCCAACATTTTTGTCAGACAATTACATTTTTTGTTTAAGAATATAATTACTTGTAACCTACTACTTTTGTCGGAAAAATGGTTGTAAAGATAAGGGATGAACGAACCCAGCATAATTTGAAAGTATACTTTACTAATAAAAATTAAATTTTTTGTCCGACTGTCGAGTTGCCCCAATATTTTTGTCCGACACTTTGATTTTTTGATTAAGAATATAATTACTTATAACCTACTAATGTTGTCGGAAAAATGGTTTTAAAGGTAAGGGTTGCACGAACCCAGTATTCTTTAAAAGACAGTTTATTAATAAAAATTAAATTTTTTGTCCGACTTTGGATTTGACCCAATATTTTTGTCGGACTCTTAGATTTTTTGATTTAGAATATAACTACTTATAACCTGATACTTGTGTCGGAAATTTTTTTTAATTGGAAAAAAAAACTACAGAACGATGTTTGTCGTTGTTCAAGGAGTATGTACGCAAATATCAGATCACAATTTTTCTAAAATTTTCCCTCTTGTCCGAAATTTTTTTGGAAAAATTTTGGGTACAGCTCTACGTCATACCCTTTTAAATGTTTTACTTAGTGTGTGTACCAATATTCAGCTAAATCGATTCAAAAATAACCGAGAAAAACTGTTTTAAAATATTTTTGGATAATACCTCCTCGTCCATAGCCTAAAAGAATTAAGTTTCCTGTTCGTTTGCCCCAACATTTTTGTCAGACAATTACATTTTTTGTTTAAGAGTATAATTACTTGTATCCTACTACTTTTGTCGGAAAAATGGTTGTAAAGATAAGGGATGCACGAACCCAGAATAATTTAAAAGTATAGTTTATTAATAAAAATTAAATTTTTTGTCCGACTTTGGATGTGCCCCACTATTTATGTCGGGCACTTAGATTTTTTGATTTGGAATATAACTACTTATAACCTGATACATGTGCTGAAAAATTTTTTTTTAATTAGAGAAAAAATACAGAACGATGTTTGTCGTTGTTCAAGGAGTATATACACAAATTATCAGATCACAATTTTTCTAAAATTTTCCCTCTTGTCGGAAAATGTTTTAAGAAAATTTTGGGTTCCGATCTACGTCATACCCTTTTAAATGCTTTACTTAGTGTGTGTACCAATTTTCAGCTAAATCGATTCAAAAGTAACCGAGAAACACTGTTTTAAATTTTTTTTTGATAATACCTCCTCGTCGATAGCCTAAAAGAATTAAGTTTTCTGTTCGTTTGCCCCAACATTTTTGTCAGACAATTACATTTTTTGTTTAAGAATATAATTACTTGTAACCTACTACTTTTGTCGGAAAAATGGTTGTAAAGATAAGGGTGCACGAACCCAGCATAATTTGAAAGTATACTTTACTAATAAAAATTAAATTTTTTGTCCGACTGTCGAGTTGCCCCAATATTTTTGTCCGACACTTTGATTTTTTGATTAAGAATATAATTACTTATAACCTACTAATGTTGTCGGAAAAATGGTTGTAAATAAAAAAATTTCAGGAAATTGACATCTTCGGCGCGTCCGACTGCGCATATGCCCCGTGAAAATTGTCCGACAAGGTTACCACATTATTGTAAAAATATTTTATGGTAGATACCGTTAAAATTATCCATGTGGTAATAAATTTATTATTTTCATAAATTTGACATATTTAGCGTGTCCGACGCGTCATATGCCCCAATATTTTTGTCCGACAAAATTGTTTTCGTTGTTTATATGATAAAATCCATTGATTAAAATAGGATGACCAATGTGGTAATAAATTTTTTTCTTGCATAAAATTGACAACTTCGTCACCGCTTGACAGACAAACGCCCCACTACCATAATGCGCCAAGCTCAAAATTTGTCCGACTCTACAAAAATAACAAGTACAAAAAGTTTCAACGGTGTGGTCATAAATAATAATTGTATATGCGGGCCCAAGGCCTATAAGGTTTGTCCATAAAATTATAAAATTTTCAGTGTCAAAGGATATAGTTGTTCCATTTTATCTTTGCCCAAACGTCATGATTCATTTTCAAACAATTTAAATCAAAACATTAAGGCCCGGTCTTTTCACCTCCAAATAAAAGTTATTCGGAGGTTTATTTGACAGATTTACATGTAATCTGCCGGATAAACTTCCTAATAAATAGTTGTTCGGAGGTGGAAAGACTGGGGGTAAGTGAAACATATTATGTTTATGTGAAATATCATAGATACATACTGTCAATGTAATAATTAGAAAATGGCTATTATCGTTGGACGTATTTTATAAAATTATATTGTACATTTTTATATTTAACTAATTTAATCCATTTAACACAACTAATGTGCTAGTGTCACTATCACTGAAAATGATAAACGTCAAAAGTCATAGAAAAAAAAAAGAGTGTGTACTTTGTATGCACCTAAGAAATTATACTTCTATTATTATCATTTCAATGAAATAAATATATTTTAAACAGTTTAATTGTATTTTATTTAAATATCAAACTAATATTAATACCAAAAATTACTGGAGTTTTCTTGGACATCAAGAAGGCTTTTGACTCTGTTTGGCATAGAGGATTGTTATATAAGCTTCACAAAATGAAATGCTTCCCTTCTCTAATATGGATTATTGATGAATTTCTTAGAAGATGCAGGTGTATAGTTAAGATCAATGAAACATATTCCCATTCATTTTCAGTGCAACAAGGAGTTCCACAAGGTTCACCACTCTCCCCTCTATTGTATAATCTCTATTGCAGTGACATATGCGACAATAGACTAACCAACACTAATTTGCTACAATTTGCTGATGACACTGCAGTGATATCATATAGAAAAAAATTAATAAAGACAATGGACTTATTGCAGAGGCAGGTGGATGACACAATATCTTGGATGAATAAATGGAGATTAACAATAAATCCTTCTAAAACAAAACTAATAATATTTAACCATAGAATCCAAGATCACTCACCAACTATAAACATATGCGACAATATTATTAAACCCTCCCAAACTGTTAAGTATTTGGGAATAGAAATAGAGCAAAACACTTCAGAAGTTTAACATACAAGAATGCGAGGGAATTACGATTGAAACAGCAGCCAATATTTATAAAATGATTTGCAGGCCCATGCTGGAGTATGGTTCTACAATTTTCCATAATTCTAAAAGTCCTGCCAAAAATAATATAAAAGTGGCTGAAACAACTAGCCTTCGACAAATTACTAGAATGCGTCATCCTGATAATCCACTTCATAATCCATCCAACAGAATGCTGTACGAGAAAACTGGAATTGAACCTATTAATGAGAGACTCGATAAGCTGTTTAAATATCTCTTTATTAATGACAATAACAAAAATTTGATTGAGCCCCACATTGTGAAGATACCAGAGGACAGTGCCCGTAGATATCCAGGAAGAACTCTTTGAAGAAATCTGCTACACATCAAGACAATAAACAACTCTATTCAAATCATCATCTGTATTGTAACTAATTGTCAGTGATATTGTGATTACTGCCACATACAAATTTTTTTTTTTTTAATTATTGTATTGTATTAATATTATAATAATGTATATTAATTGTGTAAATTGGCTGAAAGACTTCAGTCGATGGCCTTTTGGTACATTGTATCAATAAAGTATGTCTCTCTACCAAAAATAAAAAATAACGTTAATATGTCATTTTTTATGAACTGTAGTCTCTCCACAATTACTTTTCCCTTGATGAATCGTAGAAAATCTAAAAACATCAGGTTTTCTACACAAATTTTCTTTTATCATATTTTAATACTAATTATCGTATTCCCAACAAAGACACAAAAATTATAATAAATATATTTACTAAAAACACCAATATATTTTTTCACACTTTGCATCGATACATACATAACTTAAAAGACTTCGCAACTAACAAAAGATTTAGCAACTAACTTCATACTGTCAGTATATGCGTACTTCATACTGTTGCTTTTATAAAAATTCACTCTCAACATTTTCCCAATCGTGCCTAAAGAAGTTTAACTTCAACAAGGTATCAAAGACATGCGGTATTGTTTACCCTTGTTTAGCGTATTGTGGTTTCTATGGACAAGCGGCTTAATTTTGCGATACTAGTTTCTGCGAGTAAAAAATGAGACCTAGTATAAAAAGTAATTCATGAATAATTTCATGGATGCCAAAGATAGAAACTATATTTCTAAATGTAAGACATTTTTTTATAACCAGCAGGTAAAATAAAAAATATAAAAATTGATAAAATTATTTTAAAAACCTTGAATCTGATAAAATAGGTGATGACAAATTTGTTATTCCACATATGATTATAAAAATATCATATGCTTGTGGTATTAAATTGCAGGGAAACTTCCCACTTAATATATTAAAAATTTTTAATCTCTGATTAGACCTCTCAATATGGACTCTTGCTGAAGCTATTTTGGCATTGATAATTGCTTCTTCACTGCTCAGTTGTGCTTTATTTTTTAAGAAAGGCGGTTGAATTAATTTAATATTGTGTAAATCACAAATATTGTCTATCCGAAAGCCTTTATCCACCATTATTGCATCTCTATGAGGCTCTAATAAATTAATAACCTTACTATTTTCAAAAATTACTTTATCAGATGCCCTTCCACCATAAGGTTTACTGACAAAAGTTATCAATCCTGCAGGAGAGACCCCTGTCATAAACTTTAGAGTCATATGCGATTTGTACTGTGAATAAAAGCGTATCCTACAGCATAAACATTTTGGTGTCTGAATGTATATTTCAGTGCAGTCTAGTACTACTCTAACATTTTGGAAATTGGAAAAGCAGATTGGCATATTTTGAAGTATTTCCTCTTTCGGGGGAAAATATATAAGTGGCTTTAAAATGTCCGATAAAATTGGAATCGTGTCACAAATGTATGTTTTACACAGCACTGGGGAAATACTAAATAAAAAAGCTAATGTAACATAGGGGAGACTAGTCTTCAGCTTCACTAGAACTAACATTATTCTTTGTCTACAATTAAGCCTATGCACTTTTTTGTCTTTGTGGTATTTTTCAAACACATTTACTATACAATTGAATATTTGAAAATTGTTTATACCTGCAAAGTGTTTTAATTCACCGTCAGTCTTTATAAGTTCACAGACAGTCTCAACTTTTGGTGTGTTCACTTGTATTTCTGCATCACGGGTGGAAGAAGGAGACACTTTATCAGAGGTATGGGTATGGCCTCCATTCATTAAGAGTAACAAACCCTTGGCAGCTGCTGAAATATCTGAATTATTAATCTCATCTTCATCAACATCTTCACATTCACCAGAACATGAAGGTTTTGGAGCTTCTTCTTGCTGGTGCTTTTTCTTGGCTCGTTCTTCTCTTCCTGATGTTCCAGGTGTATGTTCAGATGCCAATGGAAGATTCTGAGTGGGAACGGCATTTAACTTCAAAACACGCCTTTTTATTCGATCTGAAATAAAAAACAAGTGCTTAATATGAAATCAAAATACAAAAAAACTTAACCTACAAATTGAATTATGTATTACATCATCATCATCATCATCATCAGCCCATAGTCGTCCACTGCTGAACATAGGCCTCCTCGAAAAACTTCCATTCAGATCTATCCTGCGCTGCTGCAATCCAGTTGGTACAAATCCTCTTTATGTCGTCAGTCCATCTTGTGGGTGGTCTTCCCGGGTTTCGTCTATCCGCTCTCGGTCTCCATTCCAAGATTTTTTTGGTCCACCTATCATCTTTCATTCTAGCGACGTGTCCTGCCCACTTCCATTTAATTTTGGCTATGTGTTTTATTATGTCTTCTACACCACTTCTTCTACGAATTTCTTCGTTTCTTACCCTATCTCTTAACGTTATGCCCAACAATGATCTTTCCATTCTACGTTGCGTCACTTGTAGTTTTCGTGCAGATGTCCTTGTTAGGGTAAGTGTCTCTGCGCCATATGTAAGAACAGGCAGGACACATTGATTAAAGGCTCTTCTTTTTAAGCTGATAGGTATATCACCTTTAAAAATATCACGTAGTCTTCCATATGCTGCCCATCCCAGAGTTATTCTTCTTAGCAGCTCAGCAGTTTGATTGTCTCTGCTAATTTTTACCGTATGTCCAAGGTATATGTAGCTGTCAACAACTTCAATTTCGACGTCTTCTACCTTTAAAGGATGGCTCGGAACTAAATTCGTCATCATTTTGGTCTTTTGGTAATTAATATTTAGACCTACTTTACGTGCTGCATTGCGGAGTTCATTCAACATATCATTGGCAGTTTTTAGGTCATCTGAAATCAGAACAATATCATCTGCGAATCGTAGATGACTGAGCATCTCACCATCGATATTTATTCCTTTATTTTCCCATTCCAGTGATTTCAAAGCATGTTCAAGTACAGTAATGAACAACTTAGGCGACATAGTATCTCCCTGTCGAATACCTCTCCTGATATATATCTTATTGGTAGGACCGTGCAGATTTATAGTTGTTGTAGCATTTCTGTATATATTTTCTATAATATTGGTGTACCTATGATCAATTCGACACTCTTCCAATGCCTTAAGTAGTGCGGGTAATTCGATAGTATCAAACGCTTTATGGAAGTCTATAAACGTTAGAACTAGAGGTCTATTATATTCAATTGATTTTTCAATCAAGACTTTGAGGCACTGTAGGTGGTCATTTGTACCGTAGTTGGGGCGAAAACCAGCCTGTTCTTTTGGTTGGTACAGCTCAAATTTTGCTTCCAATCGATTGGTTATTATTCTGGTGTACAGTTTGTATAAATGGTTGAGTAGAGAAATTGGCCTGTAATTCTCTAGGTTCATGTTGTCACCCTTCTTATGCATAAGAATTGTAATTGAGTTATTCCAAGCTATAGGAATTTTTTGGCTATACAAGCAGAGATTGAAGAGGTCTTGTATTTTTTTCAGAAGAGAAGTTCCGCCAAGTTTTATAGCTTCTGTAACTATTCCATCATCTCCCGGAGCCTTGTTGTTTTTCATTTTTTGGAGTGCATATTGTATCTCATCTTGACTAATTTCTGGAATATCCTCAGATCCCTGGTTTTGTACCGTGTGTCTATTTTCTGGATTTATGACATTGTTAACTTGGTTTGTGTATAATATAGTGTAGAACTCTTCGACTATTCCTAGTATTTTCTGTCTGTCTGTTGTTATCTCACCATTTTTTTTTTGTATGTATTACATACCTGCGCGAAAATAGTCTTCGGCGGTAAAGTGTAGAGAACAGACTCTCATGTGAGGGGAAACCTTTTTTCCAATTCTTAAATTTTTAATCCAAATTTGGCGCCGATCCACTAATTCTTTGTTTCCCAGCTTAGTTTCCACAATCACCCTAGATTTTCCCACAGTAGGAAACGTATGGAAGCTAATTTCCGGGTTTTTTTTCGCCCACGAGAAACAATTTGGAACACAACAATAGTGATTCATGACTTAAGTTTTTGTATATCAAAGGTTATCTTAAAACTGGCAAGAGATCAAAAACTATAAACTATGTATTAATAATAAACTATAAACTATTATAATACTAAAATACTATAATGAAAAATACTAAAATACTATAATAATACTAAAATATTAAATATAAACAGTATAAACGCTATAAACGCAAACACAATCAAAACAAACTAATGGCCCAGATGATGTTTCGAGAAATCGCCACCGGGTGGCGTGTTGCCTGGCTTAAATAGCGTATCCAATGGCGACCTTTACTTTGACCTTGACCTTCAACGGACGTCATCTTCTAGAGTTTCGAGGGTTTTCGGCATTAAATTGATATAAACAGATTACTGATGGGTTTTTGGGATCGCTGAACACGAATATGCCATCAGAATTGACCTCCGGAGGACGTGGTGGCCAGGGTCACTACAAGGTACGTTATCTTCTAGAGTTTAGATGGTTTTCGGCATTAAATTGATGCAAATGAATTACTGGAGGGTTTTTTGAGGTCGCTAAACACGAATATGCCACCAGAACCGACTCCCGGAGCACCCGGTTTCCAAGGTCAATGAAAGAGGCTCCTGGAGTTTCGAGGATCTTTGGTACTACATTAATGCAAACGGATTAGTTATAGGTTTTTGGGGTTGCTGAACACGAATACGTAATCAGCACAGATACAGGAGCACCTGGTGCCTAAGACAGGTTATCTTCTGGAGTTTCGGAGAAATCAAATGGGGGAATCAAATGGATTACCTACTCTTAGGTTTTTAACTCCAGAAGATAACCTGTCTTAGGCACAAGGTGCTCATGTGTCTGTGCTGATCACGCATTCGTGTTACACCCCAAAAACCTATAACTAATCCGTTTGCATTAACCTTTAACTACACGCGCTGGCGTATTTTGTACGCCAGATATAAGAATTCTACTGCAAATATATTTAAAAATTTAATTTTTGACCTTGTTTATGTCTCTAACCTATCACTGGAATGTGCTTCACAATTTGGTTTTAGTTTCGTTATAATCGGCGTTCTGGGAAGATCGTAATTTACAGTTTATTATTTGTTGTTTCCGGTGGTGGACAATATGCGCCACCATTATATTAATATAAGTAGTAGTACAAGTACATATTTCAATTGTTTTTTAGTCATTATGGCACAAAATACATTTTTCTTTATAAACAATACTTTTTCTCCCGTAACAAATCACATTTCAAAAAATTTTTTATTAGCAATTTTATTTATCGTGGAATCCAGTTATTCCATGATTTCAGTTATAAATCCCAATTGGCTTACTGAGAAGGAACTCCAAGTATTCACTGATGTCGAATAAGGTTTATAACAAAAAACTAAGTGTATTTTTTCAAAAAAAAAATAAACAAATCCGCTGTTATCGTGTATTTCCTTGTGGCGTATAAAGTACGCCACGCGTGTAGTTATTTCATAACTTGCGCGGATAGTTAAAGGTTAATGTAGTACCAAAGGCCCTCGAAACTCCAGGAGCGCCTTTCATTGACCTTGGAAACCAGGTGCTCCGGGAGTCGGTTCTGGTGGCATCTTCGTGTTTAGCGCCCTCAAAAAACCCTCCAGTAATTCATTTGCATCAATTAAATGCCGAAAACTATCGAAACTCTAGAACAAAGGTCGGCAACGCGGCACCCGCGGGCGCCACTGCGCCCTTCAATAAATTTTAATGCGCCTTTAAACTATTGTTAATTTAGACAAGAAATTCAAAACGTATATTTTTTATACGTTTATATTTATATATTTGTTAGGTAAAAAAAATAGTTGGCGCCCGCCATGAATTTTTAATTTAGTATTTCACTCTTTACATTAAAAACGTTGCCGACCTCTGCTCTAGAAGATGACGTCCCTTGCAGTAGCCCTGGCCACCACGTCCTCCGGAAGTCAATCCTGATAGCATATTCGTGTTTAGCGATTCCAAAAACCCATGAGTAATCTGTTTATCAATTTAATGCCGAAATCCCTCGAAACTTCAGAAGATGACGTCTGTTGAAGGTTAAGGTCAAAGTAAAGGTCGCCATTGGATAGCCAGGAAAAAATCCTAGACTACTAGTACTTTTTCTTGATCCAAACTTCTACATGTTGCCAGATAACCAGTAACTCAGGGAATTGGAATACCCAGTAAATCTTATAATTTTCCGAGTTTGTGCCTCTATATCTTGAAAATCCTTCATACGATTGAGTTGTGCCCATGAGATCTTTTTATAAGGATGCTTCAAAGAGCATTTTCCCAAAGTATGAACAAAATCCACTGGGACCTAATTTCCATAAGGTTTGTGCGGGGTACTGGACAGTTGGGAACTAGGACCAATGAACCGAGTATATCGGATTTGTTTAAGTAATAACAAATCGACAAATCTTTGATTTTTTTAGATGATCCAGTGCCATGCAAAATATGCGGAAAATATTACAACGGTATTCAAAAACTGAAAGTGCACCTTCAGACCCATCTAGTGGTTAAAAGATTCAAGTGTAATTATTGCGATCTAACTTATAAGAGATGGCCCAGTTTAAAGCGACACGAGAAAACCCATCTAGAGTCTTCTACAACGTTTCATAGGTAAGAAACTTCTTATATAATTCATTACACAATTAGCCCAGTAAATGAACGGGAAATACTGCGATACAGTGTAATTTTCGGGGGCAACTCCGAATTGCATAAAAATTTGGATTTAGGTTCTACTTACCCTCCACTTCAAAGTTGAATTTGTGCCGTTGGATGCTTTGACTTGGGGATGACAGTCACACCTTCTCGGGGGTAAAAAAACATACATTCAAGATAAGCCCGGAATTGATAAACTGACGGATTATAAGCAACTTTCGTTCTATAGGGTTTCTTATGTAAGTCAATACTTTTCGAGTTATTTGGGATTAAAAATGTTTATTTTTCGACAAAAAAACTACGTTTTCAGACGGTTTTTCCCAATGAACTCAAAAAGTAAATATTTTATCGAAAAAAGTAATTTTAGCAGAAATGTAGCTTAGAAAAAAACGAAAAGAGTTGTGTATTCATCAAGTCTATGATCCAGCAAAAGCATATTTGTAGCTCATGAAAAATACGTTTTTATTCGTCAAATTCCAAATCGAATATTTCATCGTGAAATAACCAAAAAATGAAGCACTTTTCGGGAAAACCACATTTAACCTTTTTTAAAGGCTTTAAAAAAATCTTTATTTTTACTGTTTATAAAAGTTTTGAGCATTAAAAATAAGCGAGTTACGCTCAAAATAAAGTACGCCCCCTTTTTTTGGTAAAAAAAATCATAAAATCTCACCGTGTTTAGCTCGCAAATGAAATTAATCGTTACCGTTTTACAAACAATTTACTTACCTATTTTTTATATGATCTGTCAGTTTCACCGTTTTAATGTGCTTATTTTTGAAACGATTGTAGTTGAAAACACTTGAACGAGTCACTAATCATGAGTGTATGCAAACTTTGAACAGCCATATCTTAATCAATTTTTACCTTACAGAAAAACAAAATGTAACTAGCATATTTATAACTACAAAACCTACATTTTTTATTCTTTGAGGTTTTTCATATCACTAATACTTTTTTAAGTTATTTTGAAAAATGGAAATGTTTCCAAAATTTTTAGAAAAATTTTTTTACTATAAAACCAAACTTTTTTAAAAATACGCACTTCAAATCGGTTAAACTCACAGATCATATAAACAATACACATAGGTACATTTAAAGTAAATGGTAAAGCGGTAACGATTACTTTTATTTAGTGCTAAATAGAGGGAGATTTTCACGATTTTTTTTTACCAAAAAAAGGGCCAACTTTTTTTCAGCGTAACTCGTTTATTTTTGATGCTAGAAACTTTTGTAAAAAATAAAAATAAAAATAAAGGTTTTTTAAACATTTTAAAAAAGGTTAATAAGTTGTTCCCGAAAATTTCTCAATTTTCCGGTGATTTCACGTTGAATTATTCGATTTGGAATTAGACGAATAAGAACGTACTTTTCATGAGCTACAACTTTGCTTTTTCTCGGTTTATAGACTTCACTGATACATCATTTTTTTAAAATTTTTTGTAGGCTACACTTTTAGGGCCAATTTTTCATATCGAGTTCAACTCCAGTTTAACCTGAACTTCTAGTAAACGTCAGTTTAAAGTCAAAATCGTCTTTCTCAATTCGCACATTCAACCGATGGCAGTTTAAACTTGAACGATGCTTGAACGGTGGAATTCGGCCGTTCAAAGATTTCAGAACTCAGTTCAGATGATTTCATGGACTACGCATGCGTTCTATTAACACGAAACGCTATCATATATAAATATATCCTATTTTATTATATTAAGCCTAACGATAAAGGATAACATTATTTTTATTTTTATAATATTTATTTATAATTATTAAAATGACTATTTGACCATAAATACTTAAATTTAACTTTACTCAAAAACAGCATAAAAAAGGTAATTCAAAATGGCGACAGTTTTTTACCTTTTGCCATCTATTGGCATTTCTCGAAAGCTGTAGAACGAGCGCTGACATGAACGAGCAATGAGAAATGCAATCCCGACAAAACCGTAGATCACCGGTGAACCTGGTTCAACTGAACCATAGATTACCGCAGGTATGAGAAATCGACCCTAAATAAGAATATTTTTTCGATAAAATATTTATTTTTTGAGTTATTTGCGAAAAACCGTCTCAAAACGTAGTTTTTTTGTCGAAAAATAAACATTTTCAATCGCAAATAACTCGAAAAGTATTAACTTACATAAAAAACTCTATAGAATGAAAGTTGCTTATAATCAGTCAGTTTATCCATTTCCGGGCTTATTTTAAACACGCGTTTTTACCTCCGAGAATGGCTGACTGTCATCCCCCAAGTAAAAACAACCAAGCAACGTCACAAATTCAACTTTGAAGTGGGGGTAAGTAGAACCTAAATCAGAATTTTCATGCAATTCGAAGTTGTCCCTGAAAATTACACTCCAAAACGGTCATTTACTGGGCTAGATATGATTTTTATTTTCTATTTCATCATTAGTTCCAACGGATCTTAGCACATGTATGAAATTATTCACGAATTACTTTTTATACTAAGTCTCTTTTTTACTCACAGAAACTAGTATCACAAAATTAACCCGCTTGTCCATAGAAACCACAATAAGTTTAACAAGTATAAGCGATTATTTACTAAGAATTTTGACGTTTATCATTTTTAGTGACATTGGCGCATTTGTTGTGTTTAAAATTGGGTTTTCATATTATTTAGTCTGTGTTTGTACATTTCATTGTAATTTTTATTTCAAACATAATTGTTAGAATGACTAACTGTTGCTCTCTTATGTTATGTTATGTTAACTTTCGGTAATTATTTATTTTTACTACATTATACTACATGAGTCTGGCTATAGTTCTGCCGAATGGAGACTTTTTTGTTTATTTTCGAGATTACTGTTTAACTTTTTGTTTTTTATTTATTTATTTATTACCTATTACGTCTAAATTTATTTTTATATTAGTAATAGTCGGTATAATGTTCAAGCTGTTTAATGTTAAGTCCATAAATCTCCTC
Source organism: Diabrotica virgifera virgifera (assembly GCF_917563875.1). Taxonomy (NCBI): domain Eukaryota; kingdom Metazoa; phylum Arthropoda; class Insecta; order Coleoptera; family Chrysomelidae; genus Diabrotica; species Diabrotica virgifera. Next base: position 67,071,673 of record NC_065445.1, on the reverse strand, counting down.
AAGAGTAAAAAAAGATCAAACACTTCAATAACATAACTTTATAAAAAATACGTTCACCGGGATAATAGCCATTTCCTAATAACTACATTGAGGGCCGGTTGTTCGAACGCTAATCAACAATGATCATTATCAAATATTTAATTACTGTCACCAAAACTGTCAATGTCAACTTTGTTTGTGTTACTGAAAACATAATTAATTACAATTATGAGATGTATTATTAATTATGTTAATAATTATTGTTATATTAATTGATTATAGACTCCACAGAATTTTTAAGAACCCAAACAAAGTTGACATTGACAGTAATTAATTATTTGATAATGATCATTGTTGATTAGCGTTCGAACAACCGGCCCTGAGAGTACATGCTGATGTACGTTTGATTGAATGTTTTGATTTAACTTGTTTGCAAATCAATCATTACATTTGTGCAAAGATCCGTTGGAATAACTGTAAATAAGTTTCATTAATCAAAATTTGGACACAATATTTTTTTGTTAACTGTGTTATTCCCAGGTCATGTATAAGATGTTCAGTGAAGGTTGGTGTGGTCGAAAAATGATTTTAAAGATATTTTTCTGCATAATCCGGTTTAGTTGCTTGGCATAAAAATGTGTCAAGTGTGAGTAGGATATTTTTCGAATATCTTCAAATATTTTTTTGTGAATTGAGTCCCCATAGAGATAACCCCAGTCATAGCATTCACACTATCATTTGTTTCGGTTGTCAGCTTTTTAGGCACTAACAAAACAAAGGATTAATTTCCTTTTCGATTAAGGCTATCTGAACTAAGGCTATCATATCTTTAACTCTCAAAAAACCCATAAATATCTTGCATGCCGCTTTCATGAAAATATCTAAATATTAAAACTATAACTCATAGGCTGATTCCATTTCAAACCACTCAATTTTATTTTCAAAAAATTCTTGGTTCACCGATTGGGTATCTGAAACTTGGTGTATAGCTTCTGCGATACATAAAAATAATACATTTAATTTAAGCCCAAATAGTAGTTTTTTTCTTGAGTGTTTTAAATATAATTTTTAGCGATTATGCAGTGATATGGTATTTATTTAAATAAAGGGCCTAGCCGGGTAAGATGATTAAAAATGTCCCCAACTTGATTGCAATTCCACATAGGCCACTTTTTAGCACATATAGAGAAGCTCATTTTCTGAAATTTTTAGCCCCCTAGGTGGTCATGTGACCCGCCTAGAGCCTTATTAGGCTTTTTATGATTTTTTATCTCCGTCTCATCGAGAACTAGCGATAAAAAAGTTGAAGCATTCAAAAAGTTCCGTCTGTTTTTTAATTTTTGGCGGGAAATTTGAATTTTTAGAACGATTTTAAATGAGTAAACAAAGACACTCATTCTCACAAAAAAATACACACAACGCAAAAGTCTAGGGATATTTTTATAAATAGACGTATTTTGTTTATCTGTAATCAACTTAAAAAAAAGTAATACAAAATTTGTAGTTTAAATTGTTGTTTAATATGTCAAAAACCATAAATTGCAAAAAAACAGAAAATTGGAGAAAAAAAAATTATTGCAAATCACCCATGTTTCACATACCACCATAAAATGTCAAAAATACGAAATATAAACTTAAAATAAAGTATGGCCACCACGTTGGTTTATCACAGCTCTACATCTACTGTTCATGCTCCGAATCATATTGTTAATGTCTGCTTGAGGTAGTTGTGTCCACTGTTCTCTCAGAAGCTCTTTTAATTGAAACTCATTATAGATATTGCCCATATGTGGAGTAATTCTTCGTTGGAGCATGTCCCATACATGCTCAATGGGATTCAAGTCCGGTGATTGTGCTGGCCACGGCAATACATCAACACCCTCGTTATCCAACCAGTTTGTTACAATATGCGCAACATGTGGTTGAGCGTTATCATGCCTAAAGCAAAAATTTTCTCCAACAGCAGCAGCAAACGGGCGCACAACAGGTTCAAGAATAGTTTCCAAATATTGCTGACTTCTGAGAAAGCCACGTGGGAAAATGAGGTCAGTTCTTTCGTCAATCATGATTCCGCCCCATACCATTAATGTACCACCTCTGTATGCATACACTTCTTGAAGATGTCGTAATCGTTCTCCATTTCCGGGTCGTCTCCAAACTCTTGTCCGACGAGAATCTGGATGAAATCCATATCTAGACTCGTCACTAAACAAAACTGTGGTCCAGTCATTGTCAGTCCAATTCTGAAACTCTTGACACCAGGTTAATCTTGCAGCGCGATTGCCTCTAGATAGAGGTGGACATCTCAGTGGTCGCCGAATACGAAGATTGGCTTCATGGAGACGATTCCTCACAGTACTGCGGCTAATTGTTACATTATGTGCAAGCTGTAATTCATTAACCAGCTCGGGTGCTGTGACTGTTGGCAGCCTTCTGGCATTTAAAATTAAATATCGGTCTTGAGCGACTGTTTTAGAGCGACCACGTCCTGGATGTTGCTCGGCTGGACTCCCAGTGTCTCTAAACCGACGCCACAAACGACTTACGACGCTTTGGGAGACACCCAGCTGGTCAGCAACTTGAGTTTGTCGCATACCAGCTTGAAGGAGGCCCACGGCTCTATTCATCTCGTCCAATGTTAAATGTTGTCGTTGCATGGTAAAAAGACAATATCTTTAACTCACCTATTAAGCAAGAATGGTATAAAGTGACTAAAATTAAAAATAAACAAAACATAAAAATGTCGTTTTTTTTGTCCCTTATAAAAAAACATTCTAAAACACGTATTGCTATCAGTTTTACAATTTTTTTTTGATAAGAAGTGAGTGTCTGTATCAACAATTATAGTACAAGCAAATTTATATGGTCATGAAATTTCTGTCATTGGTATTGTCAAATTATTAAAATATCCTTAGACTTTTGCGTTGTGTGTATATATAACGTGTATTTTTGCACAATATTTTTAAAATTGGTGAAACATAATTTTAAAAATAAAAAACCGCATTTTTTCGCTTTTTAGATACAATTTTATATAGGGTGTTTCAAAAAAGGTAACGCCGCCTCTAGGATAGGTAAAAAACTGAAAAATAAATGGGGTGTGCTTAGTAAAAAAAAATTTGTAACGCCATCCGTTTTCAAGACAGAAAACAAGAAAGAAAACAAGGCTACAGACAAGGATGTGGTACTATGGATGCCCTCGCTACTATTGTAACTCATATTCAAAATGCATATTCTCGAAATACATATGTACCAATGTTATGTTTGGATATTGAAGGTGCATATGACTGTGTTAATTTAGATATGCTAAAAGACAAAATGATTCATCGATTCGAAATACCTTCTCTTCTAGCTCAAAATATTGTCAATTTCTACAAAAACAGGAAAATATATATCAGGGTTGAAAATAATAAACTCATTGGACCACGTTTTAATAGCTCAGGTCTCCCACAGGGGTCAGTTTTAAGTCCTTTTCTATTTAATCTTTACACAGCTGATTTTCATAATATTAGTATCGACAATATTTCGTTTAATATAATACAATATGCTGATGACTTTTGTATTTATACTGAATTTAAAAAATATAATGATGGCTTAAACACATTGGAAAATATCCATGAACATTGCTGTGAGTGGTTTAAAAAAAAATGGTTTTGAGTTAGCAAACAACAAGTCTAACATTTGTATATTCACTAGACACAATGTACCTCAAAGAGAACAAATACAATTAAATGACGATTACTTTCCTGTTTGTAAATCAGTAAAATATCTGGGTATGATTCTGGATACCAAATTGACCTGGAAACTGCACGTTGATTTTATGCTTGATAGATGCAGTAAAGCATTAAATTTTCTTAAATCAATTGCAAAAACTTGGTGGGGTGCAGATGTTGAAACATGTCTTTTATTTTATCGTTCATATATCAGATCTATTATAGATTATGGCTCAGTACTGTATGGATCGGCTAGTAAAAATATTTTAGGTCGCATAGATGTTTTTCTAACACAGTATTGCGCTGTTGCATAGGTGCTATGAGATCTACCCCTATTGAACCACTCTATGTTGAAACAATGGAACCGTCGACTAAATTCAGAAGGGAATATCTCAGTCAAAAATTTCTTCTAAAGATCCGATGTTACAACACTTGTTTATATAAAGAAATTAGTACTTTAAATTATTTTGATTTAACAAATAAATATTGGGCTCACAAAAACTCGCCACCGTTATGTGACGCATTTCGAAACACTGCGGATAATAATACTGAACTTGCAGTTGCAAATAAAGTGGTAGATTTCGAAGATTTCTTTGAGTTACTAAATCAAGTAGATATTATACAACCCAGTTATCATGAGCACTTTTTATTAAACAGTATTGTTTTAAACAACTACCTTACAAATTGGTCAAAATCTGTTTGTATTTATACAGATGCATCCAAAAGTTCAAATGGTACTGGTTGTGCCTTTTATATTCCAGATAAATTTATAGAAAAAATGTTTAAACTGCCCTCAAATTTCTCCATTTTTACTGCCGAGGCTGCGGCGGTATATGAGGCTTTAATTTATTTCAAGTTGGCATCCTATAATTCCGCAGTAATTTTATCTGATTCATTATCTGTGCTTACTGCTATTCAAACACCTCACCTACCTTGTAGTACTTCTAATCCATACATTTTTTTAATAAAAAAAATCTTATTTGAAATTAATAAACACACCCCAAAAATAAAACTTATGTGGATCAAAGCACATTCAGGACTTACACATAATGAGCATGTAGACCAATTAGCTAAAAATTCCCTCATCCATGAAACAGTAACCAAATATCAGCCCTGCATTCTAGATGCTTTTGCTTGTTTAAGAACTGAACAGATGAAGAGCTGGAAAACACACTGGGAAAGGTACTGTAATATTTCAACAACACAATACAGTTTGATACAACCGATTATTCCAGAAAAACCTTGGTATAAGAATTTCACCCTCCCTCGCAAATACATATCCACCATCAGTAGAATTAGATTTGGACATGCATGTTATCCTGCACATTTATTTAAAATAAACATATTATATTCGAATATTTGTCAAGCATGTGAGGTTAAAAGTGACTTGAACCACATATTTTTTGAATGCAAAAAGCATAAACACCTAACCAATCACCTAATTAAAAGAATTATAGACCAGAACATCCCACTCCCTGTAAATATTCTCTTTATTCTGTCACTGAATAAAAAGAAAATTTTTGACTGTTTGGTATCTTTCTTGTCGGATAGTAAAATATTATTGTAATTAGTTATAAGTATTTGTAAAATATGTTTAAAAAAATATAAAAAAAAAAAGAAAAAAAAATTAAAAAAAAAATAAATAAAAACATGAAACAAAAAAAAATAAATAAAAAAATTAATAATTAAAAAAAATATTAAAGAAAAAATCACTAAGAGCCAAACCACACGGACCACGCTGCAGCGCTACTCTGTGGATCCACAGAGTGGCTGACGATGATTTACCGTGGGCTCTTATGTAGAGTGGCCGGCGCACCCCACACGAGCGTTTGTAGCCGGCCACAGTCGCTCGCATAAGAACCCACGGTAAACTACTTTTGTGGATCCACAGCGTAGCGCTGCAGCGTGGTCCGTGTGGTTTGAGGGTAAGAGGATTTAAACCTCCGCGGGGATGAACCGGGTTGACATCCTATCGTAGTGACAAAAAAAAACAAAAAAAAACTAAAATAAAATACAAAAAAGAATGCATTTATGTTAATATTAAGATTAATATTTTTATTTGTAAAATGTATACACTATGTGTTCTTGATAAACATTAAGTAATATAATATATTTATATTTATTAACATAGTATGTACATTAGCTGTAATGAGTAGGTAAATAAGAAGTAAAAAATTGTAATAATATTATAATAACCAAGTTTCACTAATTGGCAATATCTTTAATACATTTACTTTTGATTGAGACTGGCTGAATGACCATAGTCCAAGCCAAAAAAGAAAAAAAAAAAAATTTACCCATTTTTTACGATTTCGCCGAAACTACTGGCAACATTGTAATAAAATTTGGTGGGTTTTAAGAGGTGGTTATCGTGCATTTTTTGACATACAATTAAGAATTTTATATTCATCATTAGTGCGTATACAGGTAATGGTTTGAAAAAAATAGTATGCCACTGAGATATTTCAAATTAAACTTTTTTGGACTGTAACAGAAATAGATTGGTTGTTGGGATCAAGGGGCTTTGGTCCTGAATTAATGTAGTGTATAATAAATACGACTTCAATCTGACTACATTATACTTTATTACTGGTATTCGAACTCGAGTATAAATATCAACAATAGTAGCGACCTAGGCCAACGGCATGTCGCAATCGCCATTACATTAATAAATACTCAACTATTCTAATACACACCCGAGCTTATTTGGGTCTAGGACATTTCGGCGTCGCCGTTTCGGCGTGGCCATTTCGGCGTGGCCGTTTGGGCGTAGAGCCGTTTCGGCGTAGGCCGTTTCGGCGTCGGCCATTTCGGCGTCAGAGATTTTATTTTAGTTGACTAAATACCTACATTGGAGTCTATTAGTAAGACATTATTTTGAAAAAAATCTTTTAATATAGTTATTTAAATAGATACATTGGAGTCCATTGATCACAAAATTTTAATATTAATGGTAGATTTGTATATGTCAATTTTATACTTATGTGTGTGTGCTTGTTATTTAGCTCATAGTTAATGTAATATCTGTAATTGGCTTCTAGCTGTAGATATTATATATAAATAAATGAATAAACAAGATTTTGGAAAAATGAATATTTTATTTTAGTTATTATTTACATGTTATAATTAGATATGTGCTAGTCCAATTAAAAATCCTGAAACATTTATATTTACATACAAAACATTTATATTTAACCTACAAAACTTATTCACGAAATATTAATTAAAATAAAGTATTTACATGTTATAATTAGATATGTGCTAGTCCAATTAAAAATTCTGAAACATTTATACTTACATACAAGACATTTATATTTAACCTACAAAACTTATTCACGAAATATTAATTAAAATAAAGTACCTACTTACATATTATAATTATGTGCTAGTCCTCTTAAAAATTCTAAAACATCCCCGTTTGCATCAAAATTTCCCACAAGCCGTGAAATGCGATCATCTGCGTCTCTGTATTTTCTTAATTTCAATGGTGGGAGATTACCTGCCACAAGTTGCTCGAAATAGACATCTCGACCTTTCTGCACCTGACGCAGGCCATCTATAAATTTCCATATGGTTGGATGATCTGCTCCCAATTCCATCTTGAGTCTTCTATGGGCGGCCTCAGCGTGATTATTTGTCCGGTCTTCTCCATCCAGAGTTCTCTGGTAGAGGTTCCACATCCTTTGGGGAAATAAACTTGGTCTTCTGCCATTTCCTCTTCTGTTCATACGTCCAATATAGTAGTCTTCAAACCAGTCTACAAGTGGTTGGTGTTCAGCAGGTAGAGCTTCCGCTAGAACGGCAAAGGCATCATCTAAATGTTCGATAGGAACAAATGCTAATGCTGTCAACATTCTGCAATTTAAAGCGAATTGTGGATCAGCATTATACTCTCTCGTATATCCCATAGCAGCCACTTGTTTCTTCATATTTTGTGCCAAATGGAAAAAACATCCATTGATGTCGACGCCTGGAAAACAATCTTCCATTGCCTTAAATGCCGCCTGTTCGAAATCGCAATGGATTGCTCTGGGTTGCAAATTTGGTACAATTTGTCTGATCAATTCAAACATACGGGTATATGTGGATCTTGTTTTATTCGGCAGCATGGCATAAAATATTGGATGGACTCCATTATATTTTGTGGCCATAACTGTGTATACTTGTAAAAATAGAGATGGTGCTATAGCAAATGTACCGTCACCATACCACACATCTGAGGTCTGTAGATGTTGCAGCCACGATTCTCTCCCGAAAATCAAAATTCTTTGCAATCCTTCTCCATCATCTGCTAATAAAAAATTTTCTTCTACGCCATCTTGTAACGTGTAAACACGATAAGACTCGGGAATTACTAACTCTTCAACAGTTGTCGGATTTGATGGGGCTGCATGAACTTCGTTACGTTTTCGTCTGATGAATTTTCTCATCGCGCCAGTGTTTGGGAGCCGACCATGACAAGCTTGACTTGTATTTCTCAGGCACTCATTGATTACCACTATTGTCCCTTCGTTTGTTTCTGTAGCACGCTTTTTCATTTTTGTAACAACTTGTGCTACTTCCACGTCCATCGCCGAGGAGTCGTGAGTGTGAACATTTACTTTCTTGATGACTTCACCATCTCTTGTATGTATTCTTGCTTTGCACGTTTGTTTCCTCTCACACCTCCAAAATTTTAGGGATTCATCGCTTTTACTAACAGCGTCAAAAACATACATGAAACCATCAGTGGTAAATTTCTCTCTTCCTCTGGTCGATAAAATTTTTCGTTCCATAGCTTAAAAATTCTTCGTCTGTATATCGTATAAATACTACTATGAAATATTATAAGACACTACATAAACTCTTAAACTGATCTCTGTTTATATAGCTGTACCCTCAATAATCCAACCAATCAAATCAATAATAGGTAGGTACCTACTTAAAATTTCCCTTAAGATTAAAAATCAACAAATTACTTGCATCTCTCGTTAATGACATTATAATGTAATTTTTGAAATCAACAACTAATTTAGTTTTCGAATATTTAAAATCAACAAATAACTTGCATCTCTCGTTAATGACATTATAATGTAATTTTTGAAATCAACAACTAATTGATACATGATAATGTCATTTGGAATTAACAGGTAATTTAGTTTTCGAGGAAATGTTAATAACATTATTATGTGATTTATAGAATTTTGTATTTAAATTTTCGAAGAAACTGCAATAAATATAGGGATAACTATTATTATACTAACTAATGGTAAATATTTTAAAAGCAGATTCCTTTCAAGAAAATATTGTATAATTTAATTTTTTTTAAAAATATACATTCTGCAAATATTTTTGCTTAAAAAAGATATTTTAACAATATTAAAATTCTCCGTCTATATACCATATAATGTATGTCTAATTAAAGTTGAAAAATGTCAGTTATCATCTAATTAGCTCTGGGACAATTAAGAGAACAGCAATTATTATTAATATGCATTAATAAAAAATCCAATATAGGTATTTGCAGAATAAAATATAACAAAATGTTTATAAAAGAAATATATTTAGTTTATTTTTCTACTTGACCATTAATGTTAAAATTGTGTGACCAATGAACTCCAATGTATTTAAATAACTATATTAAAAGATTTTTTTCCAAAAAATTGCCTGACCAATAAACCTCAATGTAGGTATTTAGTCAACTAAAATAAAATTTCTGACGCCGAAATGGCCGACGCCGAAACGGCCTACGCCGAAACGGCCTACGCCGAAACGGCTCTACGCCCAAACGGCCACGCCGAAATGGCCACGCCGAAACGGCGACGCCGAAACGTCCCATTCCGAGCTTATTTGTGGGATATGCTTAAAAGAAAAATTAGAGCTCGCCGAGATAATCCAAAAATCACCACACGGCTATGTAGTATTATAATATCACCCTGTACAAAAAGATGTTTTTATTGAAAGTTAATAACCAAAGTAAATAATATGAGTCGTGTCATATCAAAATTAACAATCTCCAATTTTTATTAAAATTGAGATTTTCGTTCTCCCTTGCACTCTAGCTATTTCTTTATAGGATAAGTCGGAGTATTTTTGTCAAAGTAGACAAAATCCCTGACAAATTTATATAATAAAACTGGCATTTGCTGCAAAGTTAACAATCTCCTTGGGGTATTCACAGCATAGTTGACAATATCCAATTCAACCAATGAACATCAAGATATCCATCACGTGACTTAACCACACTTCATGTTGATAATGTCATTTTAGTATGCTTGTAAACATACAAATGGTGGTTGTTTCGTGAAAAACACAATTAGAAAATTTGGTTTATTACAAAAAGTATTCAGTTTTGAGGAGTGGTATAACGTATTATTAATTATGGAACAATATCCTACTGAAACAAATCAAGAAAATTCCAGACAAAGACCTTCAAATTCGAAGAATTGGAAAAGAACTTTGAAGAAAGAATCAAGGTATGTAGCCTACAATTTTGTTGTATATCTACACTATACAATATGTCGTTTAAGTTTAATTCCTAAATAATTTGTTTACTTTAAATAACAATAAATTATAATTTAAGTTGAATGTTAATCATTAATCCCCATCTTCACTCATAAACGAATATTTTAAATTATCTGGTGCATAGTCAACAATCTCCATATGCTATCACAACAAAATAAACAATCTCCAACAGTTCATATCAAAGTCAGCAATATCCATTATATTAATGCGATTTTCGTTTATATTAATGAGACTACAAGTTATTTACTATTTTTATTATAGTTATGAATGTAACAACTTTGTACCTGTAGAAATAAATGTTTTAAAATTTCAGATTTTTATGTCCAAATCGTTTTTATAAATTTGCTCAGATTGGTCTAGGTGGGAGATTGTCACTTTTGATATGATACGCCTCATATAATCGATCGCCCATGACCGAGGCCGCGTGTGATGTCGAAATAGTTTATTCTATATAAAAGTGAATGTCCCATGATATAGATATGATTATTGTACTCAGTATTTAGTTAATGTAAGGTTGTACTGATATATGTAAATACGTTGTTAGGGTTAGTCATTGATGGAGTTGATTGTAAATATAATGTATTTGAACCAAGAAAGAGAGTTTTAATTCATTTGGACCTAAAAGGCATTAACATCACACGTATTTATGACAGCTAGTATAAGCTGCTCTTGAAGAATGAAGCAACATACCACAACAAAATGTTAATAATTTAATTAGGAGCGTGCTCACGCAAACAAGCTTGCATAAGGACCATTAGAGGTGATAACACTGACTACCAAAAAAAAAAAAATAATTTAACATTATTCGTTTCAATTTGTTTGTTAAATACTTTATTGTTTTATTTAATTGTTATTAAATTTCTTTAAAATAAATATTGTTCGACTTCGTGTGTTTGTTTTTTTTTAATTCGCGCGAAATAATAAGAAATATCAGATGATTCCATATAAGTTTGGTTGTGCGTAATATTACTACTGGACAGAACTTTTTGAAAGCTACAACTTGTTTATTTAAAGTTTTTCGCTAGCTCTCGATGCGGCTGAGAAAAAAATAAATAAAAACCTAAAAAGCCTAAAAATCAGTTGTTGTCACTGTAAGACTGTTCAGGCTTAAATGCTCTATTTTTATGTTACAGAGAAGCTATACACCAAGTTTCAGACAAATCGGAGACCCAAAAGTTTTTGTCTGAGTGATTTGACATGGAATGTACCTTATATATTTTTATATGTTTATTAATTTTTAGATGCAACGTATGTTGGAAACGATTTAGTACAAAAGAGGAACTCGAACTTCACATAACCCAACATGGAAACCCGAGGTACAGATGTCAAGTATGCGATGAACAGTTCCATCGGAAATACTTGTTTGACGATCACTACTTAATGAAACATGCAACTTCGGAAGATATTGAGAACTCGAAAAAAGAAGTTATTTATGACACACTATTAGAACTTTCAACCCACAAAGAATTGACTGAGGAATATTGAATATTGTTTATGTAAAATAAGATGAGATAGTATAAGAATATTATGAAAAATGAGTAATGTTTATTTAAAACTGTGCCATATTGTCTTTATCTGTATATTTGTTACTAATGATCGAATATTTTTTAAGTTGTAATGTTTATATTACTATTTATTACCTTTTAATTTTTTCTAGATTATACCTTTGTCCATTTTCCTATTTTTGCTTTCATACTTGGAAATATGGGTATAAATATTATATGCAAGTTTCAAAAATAACAAATAGAAAAGAAAAAAGAGAACGCCGGCGTTACCTGAATCTGAAAGTGTAACACAAAGATGAACTAAGGGCGCGTTGCTCAGAATCGGAAGAGACGTGGGGATGGTTCTTTAGAGCATTCTTACAAGCCCAGATATAGAAGCGAGTTTTACGGGTATTAACCCATTAACGCCTAGAAAAAATTTTTTGTTTTCGACAAAATTTAATAAAAATCGTTAAATGTATTCTGTACAAAAGATAACAAGAAATTTTTTTGTAAATGAAATAGTTACTGAGAAAAGAAACTGTTCCCATATGGGACCACTAGGAGCCAACCCGAGAATATGTTCGTTAAGAGTTACTTGGTAAGAAAATTGCGAAAACAGTCAATACAAAGGACCACATCATATTTGCAGCACATTGTTCTCCCTCAACTTTAAAATCCAATCCGTGCGCATCTTCTTCTTTTGTTTTCTGGTACAGAAACCACAAAATATTTAATCGCTCGTACCAAATATCTCCAATTCGAGAGTCACTCTCGAATGTTATTCGATTTTCTATCGTGTTAGATACATTTGGATAATTGCCCGTGTAAATTCCAATTGGGTAATGGTACGACCAGATTTCCTATACAACCCATGCATTTTTAATCTTCGCGTCCCCTAGGTATGTAAAAATAGTTTAATATAATTTTTTTGGAACGGATTTAAAATTGGATAGCAAGATAAATCGCTATCAAATCAGTGCCACCTTATTTAGCCCAATAAATGACCGTTTTGGAGTGTAATTTCCAGGGGCAACTCCGAATTGCATGAAAATTTGGATTTAGGTTCTACTTACCCTCCACTTCAAAGTTGAATTTGTGCCGTTGGTTGCTTTTACTTGGGGGGTGAAAAACGCGGGTTTAAAATGAGGCCGGAAATGGATAAATTGATTTATTTTAAGCACATTTTGTTCTATAAAGTTTTTTACGTAAGTCAATACTTTTCGAGTTATTCGCGATTTAAAATGTTGATTTTTCGACAAAAAAACTACGTTTTGAGACCGTTTTTCCCAAATAACTTAAAAAATAAATATTTTATCGAAAAAAATATTTTTAGCAAAAGTGTAGCCCATAAAAAAACGAAAAAAATGGTGTACCAGTAAAGTCTACAAATTGAGTAGAAGCAAAGTTGTAGCTCATGAAAAATACGTTCTTATTCGTCTAATTCCAAATCGAATAATTCAACGCGAAATCACCGAAGAAAGAAGCGTTTATCGGGAAAACCTTATTAACATTTTTAAAGTATCGAAAAAAAGCTTATTATTTGTTTTTTACAAAAGTTTACAGCATCAAAAATAAACAAGTTACACTGAAAAAAAAGTTGGCCCCTTTTTTTTGGTAAAAAAAAATCGTGAAAACCTCCCTCTATTTAGCACCCCAAATGAAATTAATCGTTTGGCTTTACCATATATTTTAACTGTATGTGTATTGTTTATATGATCTGTAAGTTTGATTGGTTTGAAGTGCTTATTTTTGAAAACATTTGGTTTTATAGTAAAACATTTTCTAAAAATTTTTGAAAAATTTCATTTTTTCAAAATAACTTAAAAAGTATTAGTGATAAGATAAATCTTACAGAGTAAAAAAATGTAGGTTTTGCTATTATAAATATGCTACTTTCATTTTGTTTCTCCGTAAAACAAAAATTGGTTAAGATATGGCTGTTCAAAATTTGCATACACGCGTGATTAGTGACCCATTCAAGCTTTCTCAATTATAACCCTTTCAAAAATAAACACTTTAAACCGGTGAGACTGACAAATCATATAAAAAATAGATAGGTAAGTAAATTGTTTGTAAAGCGGTAGCGATTAATTTCATTCGGCGAGATTTTCACGATTTTTTACAAAAAAAAAAGAACGCCAACTTTATTTTGAGCGTAACTCGCTTATTTTTAAAGAACGCTAAAAAAAGAACGCCAACTTTATTTTGAGCGTAACTCGCTTATTTTTAATGCTAAAACTTTTGTTAACAAATAAAACAAAGCTTTTTATAAACACCTTACAAAAGTTTAAATGGGTTTTTCCCGAAAAGTGCTTATATTTTCGGTGATTTCACCTTGAAATATTCGATTTGGAATAAGACGAATAAGAACGTATTTTTCATGAGCTACAACTTTGTTTTTATTTGATTGATAGATTTTACTGATACACCGTTTTTTAGGGTTTTTTATAAGCTACACTTTTGCTAAGGATATTTTTTTCGATAAAATATTTACTTTTTGAGTTATTTGCGAAAAACCGTCTGAAAACGTAGTTTTTTTGTCGAAAAATCAACATTTTCAATGGCAAATAACTCGAAAAGTATTGACTTAAGTAAAAAACTCTAGAAAAAAAGTTGCTTAAAATCAGTCAATTTATCCATTTCCGGTCTTATCTTGAACGTATGTTTTTTCACCCCCGAGAAGGGGTGACTGTCACCCCCCAAGTAAAAGCAACCAACGGCACAATTTCAACTTTGAAGTGGAGGGTAAGTAGAACCTAAATCCAAATTTTCATGCAATTCGGTGTTGCCCCTGAAAATTACACAGTATCGCCGAATTTCCCGTTCATTTACTGAGCTAATTATTGTATTTTGAAATAATATTTTTGGCCTCGGAACAACAATTTTTTTATGCTGTCTTGAAAACTTTTTAACAGGTCTAGTTGGTGTAATCTAAAAAGTTCTAAAGGGCTTGAACCAGCATACTTTGAGTTATCAGACTCTGGAAAATCATATACTGTAGAAACCAAATCCCTTTCTTAGCAAAAATCTACATTTTGCTGCCGCGTGAACATAATTAGACCTCCATTAGTTGGCGCAGATGGAATTGCTCTGATAGTATGGGGTGGATCTAAGTGGTTTCTTCTACGAACGTGTCTTCAGCAGTGCTTTCGATTCTAGTATCATTCGAAAAACCATTTCCGCGCCCGAAGACAGCTGGTTACGATTTCGACTATCAGTAAAACCTGCGTCATCTTCATCTGCCGAATCTTCGTCTGTCAAAATGTTAGTATCTGGAGATTCTATGTAAACGGCAGAAACATCGTTATTTTTTTCGTTTTCCTCGAAAACAAGATCTTATTTCAAAGAAATTCCTCTAAAAATAAGAAAAGTAAAAAAAGAATAGTGAAAACAACATATCCAGCAAACCGCCTAGCGGTTCCATTTGGAAACACCCATATTTTTGGCCTAATTACGAAAAAGCCAAAAGATGAAATATCATGAAACCCCTTTACAAGGTACTTATTAAAGTTGTAGAAAATCTTTTGAAAATAAAAACGAGGATCCTATTGCAAAAAGTAATAAATAAAATACTTACACGAATGTCCATATTTTGCCACAAACAAAACCAACCGTAAATTCAAAAATTTATTACACTGGAAAATAGGTATAAAACTAAATTTGAATTGCTCATTCAAGAAGAGCACTACAGAGCCTTGAACTATAAATAGGCCGAATCTCTCTGCGAAATTTTACCTAACAATATGGTAAAGTCGATGCGTACGCAATTTGTTGGCTCCATATGGTAGCCGTAGACGTTAATGGGTTAAGGTACTAGTACACTTTAGAAGACCAAAAATAAGCATTTTTTTCAAGATTTTTTTTCTCAGAACCTTTATTAAAAATGAACATAAAAACTTTTTACATATTAATATCTAACTCTTAGAGAATAAAAAAAACATATCTTTTTTAATTTATGCACGTACACTAATATTGTAGAGGGCGCCAAAGTCGAGGCATCGAAAAAAAAGTTACGATGGCGGACAGTTAATCTCAATTTTTTATTTTTTGGTCAAAGTGTGGTAAATTGTCACGTAAGAAACGTTTCTTTTTCAAATGCAGTACGATTTTTTTGTTTCAGATATCCCAATCCTGAGATTAACTGCCCGACATCATTTTTCGAGGCTTCGACTTTTGCGCCCTCTACAATATTAGTGTACGTGCATAAATGAAAAAAGATATATTTTTTGTATTCTCTAAGAGTTAGAGATTAATATGTAAAAAGTTTTATGTTCATTTTTAACAAGGGTTCTGAGAAAAAAGTTCTTAAAAAAAAATTATTTTTGGTCTTCTAAAGTGTACTGTGGTTTGTTTTTAACCAGGAGGAGTAAACTAAGAAAGTCACTGGAATAATAACCAAATACATCTTCTTTTTTGGTTGATCTAGTCGGCCCTCAACGGTAATCCATAAATATATTAAATTAATACGTCGCTAAAGAGTTCCAAAAACAACTGCTTTTTATATAAAAGCAGACTAACAATCTAAAAATTAAAGGAATAACACAGAAAACACAAAAATCGCCGATATAACTTAATTAACCTATGAAATGTCACTAGTGTCAAAATTTGATAAATGTCATTAGTGTCAAAATTTTATAACAGTGGAGTAAACTTGCCTGCTGTTGGACCAATTACAAACAAGCAATACAGCGCGGTAAATTTGAATCACTCCTCTTGGTTAAAAAACAAACCATAGTACCATAAATAAATTACATTTTCACGCAGTTGTCTAAAGGTTCAGACCAACGACGCGTGTTGTTGCCTGCTTTACCAGTTTACCTATTAAACGTCGGCAGGGATAAAAAATATATAATATAGACCAATCAAGTTAGTAAAAAATAAGCCGATTTTCGACATAACTGAAAAGACGAGGTTTGACAGTTGAGATGTGTAGTATGAGATATTACAAAAAGGCTACCATCTTGGGATTCATCAATTTTTTAGTGGAACATTTTTTAAAAAAACAATCAAAACGTCAAACTTAGTTTTTTGCTCATAACTTAAAAACTTGTTTATTTAGAAATTTGACGTCCAGAGGTAACTTTTTCAGAAAAAAAAGATACATCGAATGAGATACACCAAATTAAAATCGGTTAATAAACAAAAAAGTTATTGCAAAACGGACGACAAAATCACTGTTTTTGAATATTGTTAATAACAATTTTATTGTTTATTGAAATATGTTTAAATATACCTAAACTTGAGGGCATTATGGTGTTTGAATGGTGTGCAAAAAATGGTCCAGATCTGTTAAATAGTTTTTGCAAAATTTAATTTGTTTATAAATTTTTTTGAAAAACGAGCTAAGTTCTGAGGCTGGTCCAGTTAATATGGCTGAATGTATCTCAATAATCAGCGACTCATTTCCTTCGTTAAGATGTATACTAATACCCTATGAAAAAAAAAAAATTAAAAAAAAATACACGTACGTACACAAAATTATTTGTTAATAAATAGCAGTTTTGAAGCTTATAAACAATTACAATAATTTCGTAGAAATTAGATCAAATTAAATGGCAATAAAAAATACTGAAAGCTGGTTAAAATACGCAACTTCTACAAAAAATTTTTAGCTCCTATGGCCCATGGGGTCTAAGATAGCCCCTTTTTTTGAAAAAATCACTGTTACGTTAATTAACAACACTAAGATCTGAAATTAACCAATCTTTTATAAGAAAAGTCAAAGTTTTTAACAAAGTTTTTTGCAAGAGAAAATGTTAAAAATTGTTGAAACAGTATTGTTATAAAAAAGAGTATTTTGCGTTCCGACTAAAGTAAAAAAAAATGATGGGCGCAGCCGAATGAGAATAAATTCGCGGACTAGCATTCGCTAGCGCTAGACCGTTGCAGCCCATTTTTAACATTGACAGTATACCGGATTTGAAGCTTAATATTATATTTATATATTTTGGTAGAAACTTGAATTTTATGAATATTATTATGTTGCACATTTATTTAGTAAAATTATATTTTAAATAAATAAATTTAAAAAATAACAATAAAAAGGCCACAAAGTCAAAATATGCAACAGAAAAAAAGTTACGCGACCTTATAGACGAGTGGTACGTGGTACTCCCCCAAAAAAAAAAACGCTCATTACTCGAGATATCAACCACGGTGTGGTGAATGGCTAATTTTGGTCTTGCTTTATACTTTTTATGGTGCTGAAAACGAAAATGAGTTTTATTTTGAATTTTAGATGTGGAAACATTGTCAAAATTGCAATTTTACCCTAAAAATAAAAAAAGATGAAATCACGTTTTCCTTAAAATTAAAAGTTACACCACTTTTTTTCTATAAAACATTTTGTTCTCTGTACTCTAGATTTTAACTTAAAATTAATTAAACAGCTAAATTTCAAATGTTGTTACTCAACTCTTGCGATTAAACTTTGCAATTCAAGAATCTGCACCTTTTACTTCAAACAATTTATAACTTTCTTTATGGCAAGACAGAAATATTGAAGCAGGTCCCATTGTCTTCAGAAAGGTGAGAAATATATACTATAAAAATATCAGAAAAAAATATTACAATGGAACAGAGATGTAGCAAATTAAACTAAAAAAAAAACGTGTTTTTTTTATTTTTAGGGTACAGTTGCGATTTTGATAATGTTCCCCACGTAAAATTCAAAACAACCCTAATTTTAGTTTTGAGCACCATCAAAAATATAAAGTATGACCAAAGTTAGTATCAGTATCTCGAGAAATAAGCTTTTTTTGGGGTGTGCCGCTCGTCTATAAAGTCACATAACATTTTTCCTATTGCATATTTTAAATTAAATTTTTTTGGAAAACTTCTTCATAAATTATATTTTATTTCTGTGTTAATTAAAATTATAAACTAAAAAGTTTGTCACTCAACTTTTTTAAGTAAACATGAAACTAACGAAATCTGACGACAAAATGTTTAAAAATTAACAACTTCTCTTTTAACGTGTTGAGTCATTTTGGACAAATCTCATTGTTATCTAAATGCTTCAAAGATAACAAAGTATAATTTTCAAAAGGATATATTTACAGCGACCAAAAATACAGTGAGTTAACATTGAAAAATCATCAAAATTGATTTTTCGCATTTTTGCATAAAATTTGATTTTTGAACATGTTCCACTAATTCTAGAAAAAAATTAACTCCATATTCGGATTCAGAGACCTCGAAAACATAAGGAATGACGAAAATTTGTTATTCACCTTAAAGTGGATTTTTGTGGTCGGGATAACGTAATTTTAATAGTTGCTGCCGCATGCCGGTCGCCAACCGCGCCCACTATTGTCAGTCGACTAGGCCCGCTATTTTTTACTTTAGTCGGAACGCAAAATACTCTGTGTTTATAACACTCCTATTTAAACAATTTTTAACATTTCTTCTTACTCAAAACTTTGTTAAAAACTTTGACTTTTCTTATAAAAGATTGGTTAATTTCAGCTCTTAGTGTTGTTAATTAACGTAACAGTGATTTTTTCAAAAAAAAGGGGCTATCTCAGACCCAAAGGGTCGTAGGACCTAAAATTTTTTTTGAAAGTTGTGTATTTTAACCAACTTTCCGTATTTTTTATTGCCATTTAATTTGATCTAATTTCTACGAAATTATTGTAATTGTTTATAAGCTTAAAAACTGCTATTTATTAACAAATAATTTTGTGTACGTATATGTAATTTTTTTTACTTTTTTTTTCACAAGCTGTTAGTATACATCTTAACGAAGGAAATGAGCCCCGGATTATTGAGATACATTCAGCCATATTAACTGGACCAGCCTCAGAAATTAACTCGTTTTTCAAAAAATTTTATAAACAAGTTCAATTTTACGAAAACTATTTAACAGATCTGGACCATTTTTTGCAAACCATTCAAACACCATAGTGCCCTCAATTTTGATTAAAACGTATTTTAACAAACAATAAAATTGTTATTAACTATATTCAAAAACAATGATTTTGTCATCCGTTTTACAATAACTTTTTTGTTTATTAACCGATTTTTATTTAGCGTATCTCATTCGATGTATCTTTTTTTTCTGAGAAAGTTACCTGTGGACGTCAAATTTCTAAATAAACAAGTTTTTAAGTTATGAGTAATAAACTAAGTTTGACGTTTTGATTGTTTATTTAAAAAATGTTCCACTAAAAAATTGATGTTGTTCTGAAGCTATTTTCTTGTGGCATTTTTACAATTTTAACTATTTAGAATGGGAAATTTAAAATTTAAATTTACTATTTAAAATTAAAAAATTGATGAATCCAAAGATGGTAGTCTTTTTGTAATATCTCATACTACACATTTCAACTGTCAAACCTCGTCTTTTCCGTTATGTCTAGTAAAAACCTAACTTGATTGGCCTAATAGTGAAAAGGAGAGAGTGCATAGTTGGCACCTCAAAGTACTTTAAAATAATAAATATTTAAAACAAAGTAAGTCATCAATCGAAGTAGCACAGAAAACGACAATAAATATCGTCTCCATACCACCAGATTGACAACAGGTGGAATACTTTCTTTGGTTACAACCTCCTGAGATTTTCAAAATTTATAAATCAAACAGGATGCCGAGGAAATTAAGATGAGAGAATTTTAAATAATTCACAACTCATCTGCTCAGCGTGGTAAAAGTTCCAACAAGAAAGATTCCTTAATACTCCTACAAAAGAGTAAGTGAATTAAAAACGTATAAACATTTTCAATTTCTTTGCAACACGAAAATGCAGCAGCTGCATAATACTCTGGTTAATTAATATTTAAAATTCTCTCATCTTAATTTCCTCGGCATCCTGTTTGATTTATAAATTTTGAAAATCTCAGTAGGTGTAACCAAAGAAAGTATTCCACCTGGTGGTATGGGAACGATATTTATTGTCATTTTCTGTGCTACTTTGATTGATAACTTACTTTGTTTTTCGGTAGATGGATCTAGTTCATCCGTGACATTTCTTTCTTTGCAATTCGGAAAGGCATAAAGTGTGATGCCTGGAGAAATCGGAGAGAGAGGATATGGGACTACTGATGAGGCGGAAAAGACCTCCGAAACCGATATAGACTCTTCCTGCACTCTCCGATTTAACCAGAGTATTATACAGCTGCTGCATTTTCGTGTTGAAAAGAAATTGAAAATGTTTATACGTTATTAATAAATACAGGGTGGGGCATTAGTGTGACAAAGTCCAATTACTCGTTTGTCGTAAGAGATACGAAAAAAAGTTATTTAGGTAAAAGTTGGGGCACACATAGTACCATAATTTAAAAATATTTTCAAATATACAGGGTCGTCCGTATTGACAGGCTGACACAAACTTATGTTTTTTTTAATGGAACACCCTGTATATTTTTACATTTTTGGATTCTCCTCGATGTTTACTTTCTTAAAATATATGGTTTTGTAATATTATACGAGGTAGTTTAAAAGTTAATTACGTTTTTTTGTTAATTTCGTAGCAAAATATACACCCTGTAGAATTTTAGTGATTTGACATCAAATTTTTATTTTATGTTCAAACGATTTTTAATATAGTCTACTATTGTTAAACATTAACAGTATAGCGAAATGTTTAATTTTAGTATACAGGGTGGGTCGAAACTCGGAATAAGTATTTTCTGAGTTTTCTTAAATGGAACACCCTGTATTTAAGTATTGTAATGAAATGATATTTTATGGTACTTTTTTATTTCTTAAGCATTCCCTATACCTAAGTGCTTTAATTTGTAAGTTATTCGTGATTCTTTAAGCCAAACATTAATTGTAAGAAAAATTACGTGAAATTTTATTAGGTGGCTGTGAAAATATTTAATCAGAAATAATTTTTGGAAAAGAAAATACATCATAATCTAGTCTGATCCTTAATTTATTACTATTGGATGAAATATCCAAATAAATTCGTAGTTAAGTTTGTTGGTGCGCAAAATATTAATAAAAACATACAATATTCTACCTCGTCGGCTATGACACTAAATTTCCTTAAAAATTTAACATTATACTATTTTTATAGATCCAGTTGCTTTGTTACCATTACTAATATGTATTTTCCTTATGAGAAACTGACTAATAAGATTTTGGTGCTAGTGGAATATAACAAAAATGTGCTACTAGCAATAAGAATTTTTCATTAGAAATTCCCTGATAGACGACAACTAAGAAGGGAAACGTTTAAAAATATACTAGAACGGTTTCAACGGACTGATCACTTAGATTATGATAAATCTGCTCGAATAAAAACTATTGTAAGTGAAGAAAACAGCAATTATATGTAATCCTTAGTGTCACTGAGGATCTGCATATTAGTACAATCGTTCTTACAATCTAAGTATCTAGTCTATTGAAACCGTTTTAGTATACTTTCAAAAGTTTCTCTTTTTGGTTGTCGTCTATCAGGGAACTGCTGATGATAATTTTTTATTGCTAGTAGCTCATTTTTGTTATACTCTCCTAGCACAAAGCCATTTTAATCCGCTCCTCATTAGAAAAATTAATATTAGTAATGGTATCAAATCAACTGAAACTATATAAATAGTATAATGTCAAATGTTTAAGCAAATTTTGTGTCATAGCCAACTAGGCAGAATTTTGTATGTTTGATTCATATTTTAAGCACCAACAACCTTAACTACGAATGTACTTGGATATCTCATCCAATATTAATAAATTAAGGATCAGGCTAGATTATTATGTATTTTTTTTTTCGAAAAATTACTTTTGATTGGATATTTTCACGGCTACCTAATGAAATTTTACGTAATTTTTGTTGCAATTAATGTTTGCTTAAAGAATGACGAATAACTTACAAATTAAAGCACTTAGGTATAGGGAATGCTTAAGAAATAAAAAAGTACCATAAAATATCATTTCATTACAATACTAAAATACAGGGTGTTCCATTTAAGAAAACTCAGAAAATACGCATTCCGAGTTTCGACCCACCCTGTATACTAAAATTAAACATTTCGCTATACTATTAATGATTAACAGTAGTAGATTATATTAAAAATCGTTTGAACATAAAATAAAAATTTGATGTCAAATCACTAAAATTCTACAGGGTGTAGATTTTGCTACGAAATTAACAAAAAAACGTAATTAACTTTTAAACTACCTCGTATAATATTACAAAACCATATATTTTAAGAAAGGAAACATCGAGGAAACTCCAAAAATGTAAAAATATACAGGGTGTTCCATTAAAAAAAACATAAGTTTGTGTCACCCTGCCAATACGGACGACCCTGTATATTTGAAAATATTTTTAAATTATGATCCTTTCTTTGCCCCACGTTTTACCTAAATAACTTTTTTTCGTATCTCTTACGACAAACGAGTAATTGGACTTTGTCACACTAATGCCCCACCCTGTATTTACTTTGTGATAAAGTCAGTCAGATCATCATGTCCCCAAGAATATCAATGTACACCGCGCCAGTATTGGCGTTAAAAATATTAGTAGGTTAGTTAATTCACACAATGATAAAAATTAAAACAACGTCGTTACACCACAAAATTACCATGGCACTGAGCGTACCATCCGTTGTCGAGTTGGAAGGATCTTGTTTGAGCTTCTGTTTTTCTTTGGAATGTGCCATTTTACCGACAAACGACGAGACAAGGCAAGCCAGGTCGCTCTAGCCATAAATAAGGGATTTGTTCTTTGTCCAAGGATCGTAAATCACAAAATTCTGAGGGAAATAACGCTATTTAAATTGTTTTTATTCTCGTCTTCAGTTTTTATCCTTTATTGTTACATTTTTCTATTTAGCAAAGCACGCATCAACACGCTTTGTTGGAATTCTTTTTTATGTTTTCCCAAATGGTATTTTGTATATTTGCTTTTAAAAACAATTTGCACATTTTAAAATCTCAAATGAAATTGTTTTTCCAACTATACCACATAATAGTTTTAAATAATTTAAGGTATATTTAAAATTTCCCACCGAAATTAAATTTTGAAATTCCCGCTTGGATTAGTTCCGATGCAAATATCTTGGAGCGCTGTATGGAGATCAATGACACTACTGTATTAAATATGTTTGGGTTAAACTACTATAGTGTAAACAGTGAATAAAAAACATCTGATTGAAATAATGTAATAAAATCTAATATTACATTGCAAATAACTTGTCAACTACATGCAAAAATACAAAAATATAATTCTGTATGTTCTCTTCTGGGAATGCTTACCACGAAATGCACCTAACATTCGAAAACCATTCATCTTCAAGCCTCATTAACCTCACAAAATATTTAAAAAAAATGGTGAATTTATACAATAATTATTCAACATACAATGATATATAACACACTCATGAACATCTATACTATAAATAACGTAGGCATTTTAGATATATGTATTGCAAACTTTTTTCAAAGCTGCCAAATTTTAGTATACTTTTTTATCAATAACTTTTAACAAACATTTTATTTGCATATATGTTTATGTAAATTGTAAATACAGTTTATACAATCTTTTACGTTTGATCACATCTACAGTCGGAAAAATGAAAGATTAGCCATGAACGATCATATCAATCACATATGTTGTATTTGCTGTCTTTTTCTATAAATAAGAAACGGGAGGGATAGATAATTAATAATCTTAATATGTGATTGATATGATCGTTCATGGGTAATTTTTCATTTTTCCGACTGTATGTAATCCAAATATACACAGTTTTCATGGAAAATAAAATCGTGACAAATATCAGATAGTAGTATAATGTAGTAATATGTACAAAAATACCTAAAAAAATTGGTATATGACGTAAGCATGAACTGCCACAAAGACACAAGCACAAATTAGCCGGGGAAGTACTCCACTATACTACAGGTAGAAGTTTTTCATCTTGAGATCAATCATGTTATTATCTCAATGGCGGCAATTAATGGACGTAAATAGAGAAGCATATAACAATCTTTCTTGTACAAGAGTTAGCAATACATCTGATAAGTTTAAGTCCGATAAGTATTTATCCCCCTCCATCCGATGGCGCCACTATCGCAAGAGAAATCTACTATCGTGTAATACATTCTTGTAAACGGCCTAAGTCAAAATTTCAGCCGAATCGGGTTTCAACCTGGTTGCCTGTTGGTTTTTGATAAGTCACGCTAAGATGTCCCGAAAACGGCTACCACGGAGGATGACGTCAAAGAAATCCGTGATATCATATTGGCAGAACGCCGACCGAAGGTGCACGAGACAGTAGGCATCTCAAAATATCGCGTGAGTCATATCCTGCATGAAATTTTGGGCATAAGAACGCTTGTCGGTGTGATGGGTGCCTCGTTTGCTCACTCCGGACAGTAAGCGCAACCCTGAGACCACTTAAGAGTAGTGTATGAGGCTGTTTCAGTGTAATACAAATGAGTTTCTACGTTGTTTCATAACCGCCCACGAAACATGTTCCACTGGTATACACCAGAGACCAAGGAACAGTCGATACAGTGGACGTCACCCCGCGAATGTTCTTCGAAGAGGGAGAAAACTGTCCAATGGACCGGAAAAGTGAATGGTGAAAAAGGCCACCATTTTCTAGGATTCACAAGGTGTGTTATATGTTAACTTCCTGGAAAAGGGCAAAACGGTCAAAGGGCTTTACTATGCCGTATTATTGGGCCGATTCGGCGCCGAATTGTAGAAAAACAGCCTCGATTGATCGAATTAGGCTACGAACTGCTGTTCTATCCACTGTTTTCTCCAGATTTGACACTGTGTGACTTCTGTTTGTTTCTAAACTTGAAAGTCGCTCGCCCGGGCAGACATTTAAATCGAATAACGAGTTCATCATCGCCACGGAAGCCTCCGTTGCAGACCTCGAGAAAACGTATTTTTCAGATGAGATAAAGAAGGTGGAACATCACTGGGTCAAGTGTATTGAGCTAAAAGAAGACTACGTTCAGAAATAAATCACCACTTTTCCAAAATTTTCGTTTTTCTTTTGAAGGTAGAAGTACTTATTAGACCGCCCTAGTATGTATCCCAGAGGCCTTAGTTAAATGGGATGGCATGTAGGAAACGGATTTATACAAAAAACACTGAATTTTGGAACTAAACTAAAATTATGAGACATAAGCTAATTGTAGATGAATGACTGACAGATTTTTCACACATCATATAGGTATGATGTGCTATATCACAGTACTACGAGCAATATGAAAGAGATGTGGAGCTAGGAATCTTCGACAGTTTAATCTCATCACTGATATCCTTGGCCTAAATGCAAATGTAGATATTGATCGTATAAGTTTCGTCTCTGCTCAGAGAATATAGTATTACACGCGTAACTTATTCCCCTTATGTTGGTACATGTGAGTAGAGCTATGTAAAGTTGTTAGGCACATTGTTAGAAATAGTTGGGGTGCGTGTAGCGTGTAATTTGCAGTGACAGAATTCTACATAAAAGGAGGTTTATGACCGAACGAGATTCAAGGTTTGTAAATACACATGGCGACTCTCACCTTCAAATTCCACTGTGGAGAGCTGATTTTAACTGTGGTCATGAAAGTGTCAAACCTGATCCACGTGAAGGAAACTTGTTCACATCTTGACACCAGGAATTGAACATGTCAAAGCTTGTGGAGATACCTAAGTGCCGCATGTTCTCACTATGGGCCACTCACTTGTTCCCTTGAAACACTTCAAAAGGTAGAAAATCTACGGTTTCGTTTTGATTTAAATGACATTCGTTTCACTTCAAAAGGTGCTTGGCTTGTTTAAAAAAAAAAAAACAAAAGTTACTTCTTGCGACGATAGTTACAATTGAAGAAACATTGATTAGCCTCTACACACATGAAACAACAACAAACTAAGGGGTGGATAGAAGCCGGCTCTTCGGGATCAAGTTAGGTGAGAATGGTACCATCGGCGGGATGCAGCGCCGGTGTTTTGGGATACGAAAGGAGTTTTGCTAACTGACTAGCGTAGAAATAGACACTCTACTATTGCTTCATATCGGAGATGTTCCCTCAAGTTTCAAGAAGTTATATTTAGGAAATTGTTACGGAGTGCTTACAATATTTATTTTCAAAATCTGGAATGTACTCATAACGACATTTAATTCAATTAAATCAATCTAATAGAACTGTTTGGAAATATCCTATTTCAATTTAAGTAGAATATATTTAAAAAAAAATAAGCTTGATATATCTACAATTTTATTGGGAAATAACATTTATAAAATAAATAGCTCATTATGAGCGGAAAGCAATTATTAAAACGCCACCTTCGGGGCCTGTTGGTATGTAATAAGATGCAAATACATCTTATGATTATCCAAAAGACACTGTGAATGGTTTTTTGGTCTTTTTTCTATGAGTATGCCCTTTCACACGTGAAGAATTCCCAAAATAATTAAAGGTATTGCATGTAAAACACAATATATAAACAAGATACATGATGTTCTTTGATTTGTAATGAACACTATGAATGTACGGTGAATTACTGTTATGTAATAAATAATTTCACGTAATTGTTGAATAATCATATAATATGTATTAAACATGCCACTCAATAGCAAAATATTGTTTTTTGTTTTAAGACAGAATAGTTTTAATTGAGATATTCTGCAAAAGTGTAGGTAACTGATAGTAGAACAAAGAACCACAATATATTTAGTAGTATTCTTTTTCTCATGATCATCTTTCAGTGCGTCACAGTTTTTCGATTTCTTTCTAACGCATTAAATTGCATGTGACAGAAAAAAACGCATGTCGGTGATTACTTTGGTAATTATTCTAGTTCGGTGATTATTCTAGTTGTCGATAGATGGCGCCATAATAAAAAAATATTTTTTTTAATTAGATAATAATATTACAAATATAATCTGTATAATTTATAAGACTATACAAATCAAAGAAAATACCATTTTATAAATGCAAGAAACACATTTGATTTGTTTTTATTCCAAATTGAAAATAAAATGTGACAACTGTCAGATTTAACTAAAAGGTCATGTTAGAATAAATGTCATAAATGTGTATTATCACGGACTTACCCTTTTTCCTATCATTTGTTAAACACTGAAAAATGCTCATGAAAAGGACAATAGCAAAGATGATAAGGAAGGTGTAAGGTGGAGAGAAAATATGGATTGTTAAAGAGTAAATGGAAACATTAAATATAGAAAAAAACTAATAAAAATGATGCTTTCTATAAACCTCTACAAATGAGGGAGAAATGTAGAGTACAGAAAATATTGTTTGAAAATACATATAAAGATTTGTAACAAGCAACCAAAAAAGAATTTGAAGGTAAAAAGAATTTGAAGCTTAACAAAAAGGTTCTATAAAAATTTATAAAATAATGTATATTATCCTTTTAATTAAATAAATCATAATTATCTCTAGCGTTTTTAAAGACCGCTTTACAGCTTGCAAGAAAACTTGCTGCAATTTCTTGCATACAAGACTTTCGTGCAAGTCTATTAGCCACTTTACAGGATGCAAGTAATTGCGAAATTTATTGCACAAGTTCTTGCAGCAAGAACTTCTGCAATAAGTTGCAACTAGCTTTCTGCAATAAAGTGATTACACAGTGCAAGTAATTGCATAAACTGACATGAAATGGACAGAAACTTTGACATACCATAAATTTTGGGTTATGTTGTTTTTATAAATTAAAAATGTAATTTTTTGAGTAGAGTTATCAGATATATTAGATTGAAAATATTAGATTATAATTTGAGAAAAGTATAATATGTATTATGTATAACAAAATCAATTAATACCTAATGCAAGTATACCTATAATACATTATTCATTTACAAAAGGAAACAAGTTGTTAAATACAAAAGAAATAAAAATAGAATATAGTTTCTTTAATCCCTATGTTGCATAATTAAAGTTATCCCCCAGAATAATGTTATCTGTGAAGTGTGAAATTGGTAAAAAGTTCCTCTAGTTTTGTCAAAAATTGTTTAGTTTGAAATTTAGGATAACAGAATGTCAAAACAAACAGTGTAGCCTTAAAAGTTACTAGAAATATACCCAAATTGCAGAAAAAATTGCATGAAAAATAGGACATGTTCTATCTAGCTGCAACTTCTTGCAGCAAGAAATTGCTGCAAGAAGTTGCAGCTTTTAGGTGCAATTCGCGTATGACACGATGCAATTTCTATTGCTGCAAGAAATTGTGCAATTAATTGCGCAATTAGTTGCATGGTGTAAAGTGGCTATATTGCATGGTCTTTTACAGCTTGCAACCCGGCTTGCATGCAATTTGAAAGGTTTACCCTTAACCTAACTTATAAACTTTTGTTTTTTTTAATTACTTTATTGCTGTTTATTTAACTTGGTAAATTTCGAAATGCCAAGACTATCAGAAATAACCAAATATAAAAGGAAAAAGGCGGTAGCAGCAACTTTAAGTATTATTATTGCTGCAGCCAGCCTTTTAGTCACTAATTTAGAACGCCGAGATCGGAGATGGTGAGTAAGATCTAGTTGAACAAGAAGAGGGGTAATAATGTATCTCCAACAGAAGAATTTATCCAAGTAGATGATGAAAATGACTCTAATTTTCTAGGAATGAATGTACATTTTAATAAACCCTTGGGAAAAATTGAACAATTACAAAAAATCTATATTTCGAAATACTATTTCTGCGAAACACAAATTAATTATTATCCTAAGGTACTTAGCTAGAGGAGAGAGAGCTTCCGTAGCTTAATATACAATTTACAATAATTATAGAATCTCAGAAAGTGCCATTTCATTATTCATTCATTTCCATCGTTGATATATTTCACAAACAGAAAACAGCTGATCGGCATGTATTCGTGAATCCGTGTCGTATGACATTTGATATTGTGGAAAAATCAAATTCCCCTAGACTTGCATGAAAACTTGCAGAAAAAATGGCACCAAACCGATTATCGCGCAATTGCAAGAAGTTGCATGCAATAATCAACTGACGACATACTGCGCATGCCTTTAGGCAACTTTCTTGCATCTTGCAGGTAGAATTGCAAGCTGTAAAGCGCCCTTAAGGCCTACAGAAAAAATTACCATAATCTGTAGTAAAATATTTTTGTAATTTCTAGTAGTTACTCATGTAAGAATTTTTACAAAGCGTCATACACCACTATTATTTATTTTTAATATCTGAAATTGTAAATCTGAGATATTATAGATACATTACATTATACCTTTAAAACAATTGCTATGAGCAATATTAGTTTTACTTTAAAAACTTTTATCACATTATTAAATAGTTCCATAATAATTGTTGAATATTCAATATAAAAAAACATGAGCATACGAAACTAACTAGGAATATAATCTATGCTATGTCTATGAATAGATAAAAGAGCACTTAGTATGTTATGAGTTACTTTAGAATCAAGAAACTAGATAGATATTATTAAGTAATGTATTAAATATAATCTAAAATGCCCACATTTTACACTTTACTTCTCATCTGCTTTCGCTACATCCAATTCACTAATCTTTTTAGTCAAGTCCACACATTCTTTTTCATCAGATTCATCATTTTTGCTTTCATCAACACTATTTTCTAAAGAAGAGTTGTGTTCCTCTGATTCGTCTTCATTTTCTTTATTGTTTTGGTCATTGTATAGTTCACATTCTGTAGACACAATCTTTTTTGCTTCTTCAAATTTTTCCTTGAACAGATTTGCATCTACAAAAGAAAATTTAAAGGTGTATTTGGGTCCTTAATTAACAAGCCGATCTAAAATGGGTGACACACACGCGAGTAAGTATGCGGACTTATGGCTCGACGCATACTTTAAGTTTGCCGATTAAGTTCGTCGTTGATTCAACCAGTTTGAAATCTTACTCGCAGCTTGTAGGTGTATCACTGCTTCAAGCCGTCATTTTATTGTGTTAAGCTACTCCTACATTTTTATTAATTACGCAAATTACCTCTAAATAATTGAATCGTTTATTGTTGAAAGGAGACAAGTTACATTTTATAAGTTTTGAGAAAAACGTAAAAAACCATTCTAAGCTATAATAAATTATTTTTTATTATTTGTTTTTGAGTAAACCTAATTAAATATTGATAAGTACATAGTTACATTAGAGTAAAACAAGGTCATTTTTTCTTTTTGTTTTTGAAAAATTGTTATTTTTGTGCATGTATTCTCTTAATTAAGTTGGCAAATAAGCAATTAAGTTGGGAGATAATTTTCAATGTCATCGTAGAATGAAACACATTGAAATTAAACATTTTTCATGAGAGAAAAAGTTGTAGAAGGCAAGTTAAACCTACAATAAATTTCCACTGAAGATTGCAGATGTGATGACCAAACCTCTAATGAAAATAAGAGTCCAGATCCTTCTTTCAAAGATGGGACTGATGTAGATGTGAAAAACCTTTTAATAAGGGAAAGTGTTGAAATTTAGTATAAGGTTTTTCATATTGTATTAAATTGATGTCATAGTTACGTTAGTGTGACATATTTATAGTAATCACAAGTCAAAATAATTTTAATAAAAATAGTTCATATTTGCCTATTTTATCTTCAATAAATCCATAATTCACAAATATTAGGTGGTTTTAAGTACTTTTCCTTCAACTGCTTTCAGTTTAATAACTGTCAAATTTTTGAACTGAGCAAATTGCCAATATTTTTTTGAGCATTTGTAAATTCTATAGAAAAACTTGGTTAAATGGTTTTAGATATTAGTCCAGGGCTCATCTGTTTTGAGATGGACGTTGAGAGGTGACTCAAATTTTGTTGCAGAATTTGCTTGAAAATAACTCAAATAAT
The DNA here is from genome assembly GCF_917563875.1 of Diabrotica virgifera virgifera. Taxonomy (NCBI): domain Eukaryota; kingdom Metazoa; phylum Arthropoda; class Insecta; order Coleoptera; family Chrysomelidae; genus Diabrotica; species Diabrotica virgifera. The sequence continues at coordinate 67,040,242 of NC_065445.1, read as the reverse complement.
AATATTTGAGTTATCCTCCCTCTCAAAAAGGTCCGGAACATTGTTAAATAATCAAAATGTCAAAATATGAAGGAAAAATTCGATTTTTTTATTGGTTTTTGAATATCACTTTAAAACTGTTCATTTCTGAGAAAAGTTGTACTGACATAAAAGTTGCGTAATTAAATTTACTATAATATAGAATTGGTTAAAAATTTAAAAAATAGTCACCCTTGTTGCAAAATAGCAATACTTGCGAAAAAAACCATACAAAAACAAGTATTCGCATTTTACGTTTTTCAACCATTTATGCTACACTTAGGACCTTCATATTTTACCCAGAAAAACTTTATGATATAGTAAAACAACACTGTAAATTTCATTAAGATCGGTTTAATAGATTTTGCAAAATAAATTTTGCAATCCAGCTTTCGCAAAAAAAATTCATTTTTTAAAAATGTTGCAGGACTGAAAATAAAGCAGATAGTAAGTTGAATTTTTTTTTGCTTATAGAAGTGTACTGTACCTTTCATTCGCCATTTGCAAAATTAAAATCGAATAATTACCACGGCGTCAGGAAATTTTTTAAATAAACATTAATTTTTGGTGCTGCGTGCAGGACAGCGGTGTTCGATTCACACAAGTTGATTACCATCAAAATTTCTTCTAATCTTTATTTAATATATTATTTTCTTACTCTATATTTTGTTGTATTTTAATATTTTAATTCCACAAAAATCAAACTAATTTTATTATTGTTTGTGAAATATTGTTTAAACAATTGCATATGTTTAAAAATAATAAACTTTTATTCTCTAAGTTAAAATATATGAACAAAGAAAGTTCTTGCTAAAAAAAGTGTTATTTCAAAGGATAGAGTATGTGTTTTTATTTTGCAATAAACAAATTTATTTATTTATATCGAAATGTAATAAAAATTAAAATGTATCAATCATTATCAAAGGTCATTGAAATGCCCAATCAGAGCAAACTATCGGCTGTCCTGCGCGTAGCACCAATAATTAATGTTTATTTAAAAAAATTCATGACGCCGTGGCAGTTAATCGATTTTAATTTTGCAAATTGCAAATAAAAGGTAAAGTACACTTCTATAAGCAAAAAAAAAATTTCAACTTGCTATCTGCTTTATTTTCAGTTCTGTAACAATTTAAAAAAACGAATTTTTTTTGAGAAAGCTGGATTGCAAAATTTATTTTGCAAAATCTATTAAACCGATCTAAATGAAATTTACAGTTTTGCTTTACTATATCATAAAGTTTTTCTGGATGAAATATGAAGGTCCTAAATGGAGCATAAATGGTTGAAAAAACATAAAATGTGAATACTTGTTTTTGTATAGTTTTTTCGCAATTATTGCTATTTTGCAACAAGGGTGACTATTTTTTAAATTTTTAACAAATTCTATATTGTAGGAAATTTAATTATGCAACTTTTATGTTAGTACAACTTTTCTCGGAAATGAATACTTTTAAAGTTATAATCAAAAAACGAAGAAAAAATCGAATTTTTCCTTAATTTTTTGACATTTTGATTATTTAAACAATGTTCCGGACCTTTTTGAGAGGGAGGATAGCTCAAATATTATTATTTAAGTTATTTTCAAGCAATTTCTGCAAAAAAATTTGAGTCACCTCTCAACGTCCAAATGTACTAATATTTTTACAGATCCGCCCTAGTCTATATCTATTCTTTTTGTATAAAAATATTTCATTTGTGATACTCAGTTATTTGGCTTATTTTTGCTTCAAGACTATTTGTCTAGTTGTCTATTTGTTACTTTTGTTAATTGCTTTAAATTCCTCTTCATCTTTAAATGATTTCTTGTTGGAGTACTGAGACCTTTACAAAAAAGCAAAATTTTAGGTACAAATAATATACTTACTGTCTACTGTACCAAATTTAATAGCTAAACATTCAGACTTAGGTTTCTCATCAGCAAAATCCACCATAACAGTATAAACAAAAGCTTTATCACTACCCTTGCTGGGTTTTAGCTCCATCCATGGAGTAATGAAATGATTAGCACAAACTTTCAATGTCTTATCTCGCCTCATTACTACTCTTACTGAATGAGTTTCATTGTGTCTTAAAAGCTTTAATTCTCCAGTACCTCTTTCCTAAAAAGTATGTTTATATATTTATTTATTAACGGGAGAACCCCTTTCTACTGTTAAATTTCATGTATAAAAATAAAAATCCTACTCTAACTACTATGTCTAACAATAACAATTGAAGACCACACGGAAAAAAGGCGAAATGTCAATTTTTTATTATTTTTTGTTCAGAGCAGCAAGATGTAGGTTTTTAGTAGTAGTTTTATGTGGGTCATTTAAACATGGGAAAAAGACAAATCCTCATAGCTTAAAACACGTTATAAAAGTCTTCGTACAAGGAAGAAAGGCGAATGGTCCTCGCGTAAATCCGAGAAAGGTGGAATGTCAGTGTAGTCGAGACGTCGGGGAACACACGCCACATTTTGTTTACTAAACACGTTAGATTTCATTAGCCTTCGTTAAATGTGCATGTTATTGTGCTCGAAAATGACGGATAGTGGAAGAGATGATACGGGTCGCGAAAAAAACACTAAAAAAAGGAAAACTACAGGTCGAATAAATGAAGTAATAAAGTGGTTAAGACAACAGAGCCATGAAACAGGTAACGATTGTCAATGTAAGAGACTTGAGTGTTTTAAAACAGTAGATCAACAAAACCGATCAAACATTATAAACAATTTTAACCGTATGGTATACGAAGAACAAAATATTTACTTGGCAGGCCTAATAACGTCAATGCCCGTAAAGCAAAGAAGAGCCCGAGATGAAGCTACATCAAGATTGCATGATGCAACGTATTCTTTTAGATTTAGAATAACGACTGATGATAAAACTACTGATGTCCCAGTTTGTTTTAAAGCTTTTCTAAGCCTTCATGGAATTGGTCGGAAGAGGCTTGAAAATATCCAAAAAAGTTTAAAAGCTACTGGTAGTGCACCAATTGACAAACTCGGAAAAATCCAAAAAACATGCATTACCAAAACAACAGCTAGATGAAGTTATTGGACATAATAAAGGATGGATCAATCACTTATACGAAACTGGTTACTATCCTTGGACCAAATTTACGTAACTAAACCAACAAATACATCAAGATCAATCAGAGAACTCGACATATTGAAAGATCATCTATGCCTTTTGAAACACCGATGGACAATGGGAGACGTCAATTATATGCAAACCATTTACAAATTCCGATGAGGTGCAACTACCCTATTTTGCCACCAAAATTATATACAGGTGAGTTTGTTTTAAAAATTCCCTTTCTTTTCTCTTTTTTCGTATAGATGTTTTAGAGCTTTCTAGGAATTTCTTAGGAACAATTCAACGATCTGGTCCACTTAGTCAGATTTGCACATCTGAAAGGGCTAGATAGTTCTAAAGAGGCTTACCTTACAACAAAAACATAAACAAAATGAGGAGAAGATAATAAAAGCTAGACAAATGAAGAACAGAAAAAAAATGTTGTCATACATTTCACTTTTTTCCCGTGTTTGTAGTGACTTGTGTTCACATAGAGCACTGTTTCTAAGTTTTGCGTTTTATTTTAAATTCCGTTGATTAAATGATACGTTACAAAATAACTACGAAGACTACTTAAATAAAGAAGTACGTAAAATATTTAATTGTATGATGATAGTTAGGGTTTGAAAGTTAAAAATTCAATTTTCTCGAATTAACATCTTTGTGACATTTCGCCTTTCTTCCGTGTGGTCTTCAATTATAAAAAAAATAACAGCCTAATTATTAGACAATTAGACTTCTAATTGATTATTAAAAGTGACTATGATTTTTATGACAAATATGATTTATCGCCTTAAACGAGAATGATTCTCATTTTATTGGTCCAAACTTCATGTCAGTCTGATTAAATTCAAATTGTAGCATGTTGGTATTATTTTGTGTTACATGTTACAGTTAGTGTTGAGTTATTTACTGGTCGTGTTATTTTTTATAAGTTTTATAGTGTGTAGTGAACTGGATGAGGAAACCTACTGGCCTACAGAACGGTTCAACAGTAGTAAAGGAAACATATTAGTGATGTAACGAATGTCATTTTTTGAACATTCGCGAATACGAATGCGAATATCTGCTACTGACATTCGCGAATGCGGATGCGAATGCAAATATTCAGTTTTTTTAAATTTGTTTCTATTTTTGTAATGTTTCCTAAATTTATAATGAAAAGGTAATTGATATTTAGTGTAAATCAATCTGAATCTTAAGCTTTATTACATTACAAAGTAATGTAGTAATACAAAGGATGTAATACAAAGGATGTAATACAAAGTAATACAAAGTAATACAAAGGATGTCCCATTACCCAGGGCATCCAAAGTAACATTAAGATCAACGCCTCCCCATTCGGTATGTCCTTCGATGGGGAGGGGTGGAGGTATAGCTTGGGGGTCAGATAGGTACCACTCCATTACGGGATGTGACCGGTTTGATCTTCGGACATGTGGGTTCCACTTTTCCATTGGAACACACATGTTCCCCGGGGCTGGGGTTGATACGAGCATGTGTGTGTGTGTGTGCTTTATTACATAATACCAAATAATAAAAAAAGTGAAGGCTGATAATGTGATTATACAAGGTTAAGTTCTATCTATCTATTGCCCTTTATTTGTCCAAAGTTGAACATAGGCCTCCCCCTTATTTTCCACTCTTCTCGGTTCAGTGCTAATGCTGTCGATCTGGTTCCTGCGTATCAAAAAAACAAAAATAATGATACAGACGAGAAGAAAAAATATGGTCCCACAAAACATTATATATGAAGATGACATTGAAACAGCTGGAAAGTTTACATACCTAGGAGTAGAAATATATGCCGATGGATCAGAAGATAGAGAAATACGGAAGAGAATAATGCAGGAAAACAGAGCCTATTTTGCCCTCTCCCATATATTTCGGTCTAAAAGTGTCCACCGAAATACACAGATGAGAATCTATAAAACCTTAATTTGACCAATAGTGACTATTTGACAATGGCAGTGAAGCATGGGTCCTGACAGAAACATCCAAAAACAAATTTGAAGGGAACGTACTGAGGAAAATACTAGCACCTGTGAGGGAAACTGAATCTTCAGAATTCAATACAACAAGCTTTATTAACTTTATAAAAAAACACCCCTGTCTGACTTTATTAGAGTACAAAGATTGCAATGGAGCAGACATGTGATAAGAATAGGAGATGATAGCCTACCAAAAGGAGCAATGAACACTAGAATGCAGAGAAAGAGAACTTGTAAATTGCTGGAAAGACATAGTAAGCAGAGACACACAAGCACAGAAAAATAAAGGTGGAGGCCAAAAATAAAGGAGGCCAAGGCTCAATTTGGGCTGTAGTGCCGTAGAAGAAGTGAACTTTTAGTATCCAAAAACAAAGTATTTATTTATCAAAAGTAAAAAATAGCTTCTGGTAATCACTTGGGTAACGAGAAACCAATACATATTTTAATTTATTGATGTTTCGAAAAGTATGACCCTGTTTGGTTTTCACCTGTGATTGTTTACAGTTGGGAATATGCAAAATGAATGTAGTTTAGTCAAGTTTTTACATTGAGACCCTAAATTAGAAAAAAAAACAATATAATAGTCATTTTGGGAATGAGAATTTTTGAAGTTTATATGAGCTGTCTTTTTTCCAATATGACATATTGTTTTATTTAAAGGCAAAGGAATTATTAAAATAGCAGTTTACCTTCCATTCAGCCGAAGAGGGCTCCGAAGAATCATAGCGGTATAGTTTAGCTCTTATTTTTAATAATTCACTTTCGTTCTCTTCATTTGTAGATACCTCAACTTCTGGTAACGAAATTATTGGTTTAAATTGAGGATCATACTCTGTATCACTGCTTTCGCTTTCTTTTCGTTCAGTTTCTAAGCTTTTATCCTAAAAAATCATAGTAAATTTATAGGTTAGAACCATGCCGCTAATGAATTTGCGACCCTTAGCTATTTATCGACTTACCAAAGATTGGATTTCACTCATTTTGCTGCTTTTACAATGACTGTCTGAAAAGATATAGATTAATTTTAATTTAATTTCTAATTACAATAACGAATTTCTTTGATTTAGAACATTGACTTTGACAAAATCAAATTTACAAATGACAATGACATATTGGCCAAGTGACCAACATTGCTTGGTAACTGTACCGCCTGCACCAGTGACACCAACAGACGGCAGCAAATGCCATCACCATCAATATTCAAATTTTTTTGATTGGGAAAAATGTGATAAAAACGACAGTATGAACTTCGTTCACACAGACAGTATGAAGTTAGTTGCTAAATCTTTCAAGTTATGACAAATGGTTATGTACAAATAAAGTGTGAAAAAAATATACCTACCTATTTCGGTTTTCGTAAATAATAATTATTAAAATATGATGAAAATAAGATTAAATAGCAAAATACAATCGTACACAAAATAATTAATTCTGGGGATAGCACACTGATGACTACAGCGGTTGTCGACCGATAACCATAGTCAAGCAGTGTCGACTGCGGTTATATTTTGGATGGGTGACCGCTTGCGTACACCTCATGTTGTTGCCTTGCCGTACTTTTGTTGTAATGCTTGGTATTATTTTAAGAAAATTTTTTGGAAAGTAGTGTCTTAAAATTAGTTTAAAATATAAATAAAATACAAATAAACTGTTTACAATTTATTTATTTCGTTGAAATCATATAATAGAAGTATAACTTCTTACGTGCGTATGTATAAAGTACACAGTCTTTTTAAAATATATTTCCAAATATCTCGTTGCTTGTCCTTATCAGCTCCCCTATTATGTGCCATTATTGTCCTTTATTATTATTTCAGTTGTTTGGTGATATCTTCTTGTACTATAATTCTGATCTCACAATAATAGTAGTGTAAATTTAAAATCGCGACTGAATTCCAGTTAAGGGTGAAAATAATGGGGGTGGGAAAATACCCCCCGGTTCAATTAATATATTTGATTGATTTTCGTTTATTATTAACTTTACACCATAATTATTGTACAGTTGGTTCCTAAAAAAACTGATACGACTCTTAGTAAAATTTGATCATTTTGAGCAGTGTATGATTGGTCTGACATTATATTACATTTATTATGACAGACAAATAATAAAATAAACAAACAAACAGCCATTTTTTGAGATTGAAGTTATCTGACAAATTTTAAGATTTGGCAGTGGCAGTGACAGTGACAATATGTAAATAATAAGTATTTATCCTTCAAAATATAATAAATTAAATATAATTAAACTCATATTCATTATATCACACCTCATCAAAAAGCTTTTTACAAGAACATAGTCAGCGATTTTGATATGGCTTAGAGCCAGACTACATCAAGATCGCCAATAAATCGTGCTGGTTATTGCGCTTGCAGCGAGACCAAAAACAAAAAGAAGAAGAAGAAGAAAGTTCACTGCTCAATTTTCTACAAAATACGCTTTAAGAGTCGTATCAGTTTTTTTTGGAACCAGCTGTACATAAACAACAATAGGGAGAATTATATTTTATACAATTTTAATCTTTTATTTTTCTTTCTAAAATCAATATTAGAGGACGTACATATGCGGTAAAGGCGCGAGCGTAAGGCCTTACTGAAATTGTTTTTGTTCAATATCTCGGCCGTTTTAAACTCTTCTACAAAATGGCATGGACTTATAAATTGTTGCAATTTACAATTTCTTATTTTTAATTTTTTTTGTACGGTCTATATTTTCCTAGTAAACGTGGGAAATAGTGACAAACATAATTATTGAATTATGTATCTCCTTTATTATCAACTTTCTATTATCTCTTTATTTCCTACAATTTCTTCCCTGCAAATTTTTTCGTGCGATCGATATTTTCCGAGTTAATATAAGGTTGATAAAGTCAAGACCCACTGTCGATTACCTGCAGACAAATAAATAGTTAATTTATATTAACACAAACGTGATTAAAAAGCCAAATTTCAAATTTAGTCACTCAACTTTTGCGATTAAACTTTGCAATTCAGAAATCTGCACCTTTGACTTTAAAAAATTCATATCTATTATTAGAATAGAACTGAAAGCTTGAAACAGGTCCCATTGTCTTCAAAAAGGTGAGAAATATATACCGTAAAAATTTCAGAAAAATGTATTAAAATATAACAGAGTTGTAGCGAGTTAAACGCAAAAAAACGTGATTTATAATTTTTTTTATTTTTAAGGTAAAATTGCGATTTTGACTAAATATACCTCATTTTTGTTTTTTGCACCATCAAAGGCATAAAGAATGACCAAAACCAGCCATTCACCACACCGTGGTCAGTATCTCGAGAAATGAGCGTTTTTTGGGGGGAGGGGGGTGTGCCGCTCGTCTATACTGCTTCATTGCTCCGCCTATCATTTCATTGCCCTTCGCTGTCATTATGCCAAAATCTATTGTAAGTCTCCTCCACATACTTATAACTAAGATTCAATCATTTTATAAACCTAAGATTAAAAAAAAACAGAACATACTTTTAATACTGTATTTTCACATCTCAAAATAAAACCTATTAACAAATAATATAAAAACAAAGTAAATGCATCAAATGCAAATATACTATCGAAAAAGGAATGCTATTTATCACAAAATAATTCAGTTACAACAGATTGAACATAATTTTCGCCATTAAACTTTTTCAATTAAGATTTCATAAAAAATTAGATCTTCTGTTTACATATTTAGATTGCCTTTAGGAATAAAACAGCACCAAGACTTAAAATGTTTGATACAGAAATTAGTTAGCTCCATTTTTAAGTATGATACAAAAAAAGTTTTTTTACAAAAGAAAAATTATGAAAAATCATAAAAAAATAGCTGCCGGAATTCTGTAAAAAACAAATGACCTATTTTTGTACCAATATGCTTTACTTTAAATAATATCTTACAAACATACAAAGTCTTGTGATAAACATAAATGTAAAATGATAAAAATATGTAAAACCATAATTTTAGTAATCAATAGATTACCAGAGTAATAAATTACAAATATAAACCAGTGGCGGGTCTAGACACTTGTCTTGGGAGGGGAAATTTGCCTTAGGGGGGAAACTTCCAATGAAACACCATCCAAAAGACATAAAAAAGATAAAACCAAACTACATAAAAGACATAAATAATAACTTATATTATGCATTAAGTTCCCTTAATTTTCTTAACTAGAGTGTTTATTGGGTTGAATTTGTCTGTCTGTGGTTTAAGTTTCATGTCAGCTAATACATTTTTAATTTTCAACAATTTTTTTCTGTAATTTTGGACCTTGTTAGGTGGGGGAATTTCCCCTTTTCCCTCCCCGTAGATCTGCCACTGATATAAACAGAATAAGTTGCATCTCTAATTAAACATTGATACGGCATAAGAAACATGGATAAAAATTGAATCTTTCACAAACCAGTAGAATAACTAAAAGCTGCTTTATGAAAAAATAAATAATATGTATCTGCCACCAAATTTAACTTTTCTTTTGGACCCCTTCAATTTCGATCCTCATTACAGAGAACAAGCTGAAAATGTGAGCATTATCATAACGAAAACTTTGTTTATTTACGTATTTAAATTCATCAATAACGTACATCAAGTACACCATGGAATAAAATAAGTCGAGTAATAAATTACCTACGTTAGTTTAAGGTACTAGTACACTTTAGAAGACCAAAAATAATCATTTTTTTCGAGAATTTTTTTTCTCAGGACCTTTATTAAAAATGGACATAAAACTTTTTACATATTAATACCTAACTCGAGAGTACAATTTTTTACCTCTTAAAACCTAACTATTAGAGAGTACCGTGCAAAAACGGGCAATTTTTTCACAAAAAATTATCAAATTTCCTTAAAATCTTTTTTTGCGGAATTTTTCATTAACGGTGGTAAATTGTCACGTAAGAAACCTTACTTTTTCAAATGCCGTACGATTTTTTTGTTTCAAAGATCCCAATCCTGAGATTAATGGTCCACCATCGGAATTACTTTTTTCGAGGCCTCGACTTTGGCGCCCTCTACAATATTAGTGTACGTCCATAAATGCAAAAAGATATATTTTTGGTATTCTCATTCTGTAAGAGTTAGATATTAATATGTAAAAACTTTTATGTTCATTTTTAATAAAGATTCTGAGAAAAAAATCTTGAAAAAATGCTTATTTTTGGTCTTTTAAAGTTAGTCCTGTCGCCAGGGGGGAACGGCCTCCTTAATTCAGATGGACTTACTCAAGCTTTTTTTATGTATTTCGACCCGTAGAACACGAATTTTTTGGGTAATAGTTGATCCGGATGTCGATAAGATTGTTATAAACAAAGAACTTGAGGAATTACATAGCAGCGATTTTTTGCAAAACCAAACATTTTTTTGTATTTTTTGGGTGATTCTCAGCAAAAAATGGTCTTACAAGTTTTTTCGTAGGATGCATAGTTTTCGAGATAAACGCGGTTGAACTTTCAAAAAATCGAAAAAGTGCAATTTTCGAACCGGAATAACTTTCGATTAAAAAATAAAATAGCAATTCTGCTAACTGCATTTGAAAGTTCAAGTCAAACTACATCGGTTTTGATTATCTGCATTGCTAAAAATTAAGTTTTTATTTGTCAAACAAAGCTATAAACACATAGTGTTTCCCGTGCCAAATGCAAGCGTAATATACGTAGAAATTCTGTATACGCGCCTAACCGTTCGATTTCAAATTAGAAATGCCTTGAAAACCCCATTCAATCACTATGTGTTTAAAGCTTTGTTTAACAATAAAAAAATTATTTTTTAGCTATGAAAATATTCAAAGCCGATAGAATTTGACTTGAACTTTCAAATGCAGTAAGCAGAATTGCTATTTTATTTTTCAATCAAAAGTTATTCGGGTTAAAAAATTGCAATTTTTCGATTTTTTAAAAGTTCAACCTCGTTTATGTCGAAGACTATGCATCCTACGAAAAAACTTGTAAAAACATTTTTTGCTTAGAATGACTCAAAATATACAAAAAAATGCTTTGTTTTGCGAAAAATCGCTGTTATGTGATTCCTCAAGTTCTTTGTTTATAACAATCTTATCGACATCCGGATCGACTGTTACCCAAAAAATTCGTGTTCTACGGGTCAAAATACATAAATAAAACTTGGGTAAGTCCATCTGAATTAAGGAGGCCGTTCTACCCCTACTGGCGACAGGACTAAGTGTACTAAGCCAAGTTTTTTAACCAAGAGGAGTGATTCAAATTTACCGCGCTGTATTGCTTGTTTGTAATTGGTCCAACCGCAGGCAAGTTTACTCCACAGTTATAAAATTTTGATACTAATGACATTGGTTTATCAAATTTTGACACTAATGACATTTCATAGGTTAATTAAGTTATATCGGCGATTTTTGTGTTTTCTGTGTTATTCCTTTAATTTTTAGATTGTTAGTCTACTTTTATACTAAAAACCAGTTGTTTTGGAACTCTTTAGCGACATATTAATTTAATACCGGGTGTCCACTTATATTTTCCCCTATTTTAACTGCCTATAACTTCTAAACGGTTCAAGATAGAAATATGCGGTTTTCGCTGAAATGTTTTATTTTAGTAAAAGTTTTGTCTGAATGGATTGAATTTTTTATATCACTTTCAAATACGAAATAAAAAATGGCGGATTTTTGAAAAAAACTTTGTTGACTTTTTTTTAATGGAACACCCAGTATATTTTTTTGTAAATTGAAAGAAAGGTCATTCACCTATCCAGCGATATAAAGTTTTTCAAAATCGGTTGTCAAATCACTGAGTAATTAATTTTTAAAATGAGGGGTGCAACGTGGATATCACATACCTAAATAACATAACTGAGCAAAATGATATTATGTTATGTGATTTCCACATTGCATCTCTCATTTTAAAAATTAATTGCTCAGTCATTTGGCAACCGATTTTAAAAAATTTTATATCGCTGGATAGGTAAATGACCGTTTTTTCAAGACACAAAAAAATATACTGGGTGTTTTAATAAAAAAAGTCAACAACGTTTTTTTTTTTTCAAAAATCCTCCATTTTTTATTTAAAAGCGATATAAAAAATGGTCATTTACCTAAAAACTTGAAAAAACGGTCATTTATCTCTCCAGCGATATAAAAATTTTTAAAATCGGTTGTCAAATGATTGAGAAATTAATTTTTAAAATGAGAGATGCAATGTGGAAATCACATAACTTGGTTAGTTATGTTATTTAGGTATGTGAAATCCACGTTGCACCTCTCATTTTAAAAATTAATTACTCAATGATTTGACAACCGATTTTGAAAAACTTTATATCGCTAGATATAATACCTTTCTTTCAATTTACAAAAGAATATACTGGGTGTTCCATTAAAAAAAGTCAACAAAGTTCTTTTCAAAAATCCGCCATTTTTTATTTCGTATTTGAAAGCGATATAAAAAATTCCATCCATTCAGACAAAACTTTTACTAAAATAAAACATTTCAGTGAAAACCGCATATTTCTATCTTGAGCCGTTTAGAAGTTATAGGCAGTTAAAATGGGGGAAAATATAAGTGGACACCCGGTATAATATTTATGGATTACCGTTGAGGGCCGACTAGATCAACCAAAAAAGAAGATGAATTTGGTTATTATTCTAGTGACTTCCTTGGGTGTGAATATGTCTTTTTAGTTTACTCCTCCTGGTTAAAAAATAAACTATAGTACCTTAAAATAAATATTTGAAGAACGATTGTGACGTCACAATGACGACTTTGAGGTAGGATATCCCGAAAATGGTTAGAGATACTGAAATGCCGTTTTCAGATTTGGATTCAGAAGACAAAACTACATAGGAATCCATCGCTAGGTGGCCTTTAAATATTGCAGGAGCGGCGGCGCACAAACGAACGAACAAACCTTGCGAATTTATAAACGAAAAGTTTTCGTTGAAAATATTTATATGCAATATATTACCTGACAAGTAAGTTGCTGAATCGTGAGTCTAAGCTTAGAATCTACAAAATACTAAATATATCAGTGGTAATATGGAAACGTGGACTGAAACGTGGACCCTCTACCACTGATGAAAATCAACAGATAATATTTGAGCGCAAAAGACTAAGGAAGATATTTGAACCAACTCAATGCTGCGATGGTTCGTGGAGAATTAAAATGAACCACGATATGGATGAACTAATGCAGAGCGCAGATATTGTTAGATTTGAAAGTCACAAAGACTAAACTGGCTTGGTCACCTAGAAAGAATGCCAGATAATCGAGCTGTAAAAGTAATCCAGAGATGGAAACCCCAAGGAAATAGAAGAGGAAGGCCAAGTAAAAGATGGATAGACGACGTATCTAAAACCATGAACATCAGGCAGTGGCGAAAGAAAGTATCCGACAGGGCAGAATGGAAGAAAATTGTTCTTCAGCAGGCCAAGACTCACAAAGGGTTGTAGCGCCATTAGAAGAACAAGATATAACCTGAATTTATATGTTATGTTATGTATTATATTATTGGGTAGACAGCTCAAATAAAACATAGTAAGCTGTCATTTAACATTAATAAAATAAAATTTGTTTGACGTTTCAATTTCGATTTGTCGTTTATTTGTGTCAGCCGAAACGAATATACTCGAAAGATTGTGATATTTTTTTATGTATTTTAGATGAAATTATATGTTTTAAGTATATTAATAAATTAATACATGTAATAATAATCCATTCTTACTGCGTATTTATATATGCTTTTTTTCATGAGCATTTTTCAGTACGTCACAAATGATAGAAAAAAAGGTAAGTCCGTGATAATATACATTTTAGTGACATGACGTTTTAGTTAAATCTGACAGTTGTCACACGTTATTTGCAATTTGGCATAAAAACAAATCAATTGTGTTTATTGCATTTATAAAATGGTATTTTCTTTGATTTGTATAGTCTTATAAATTGTTCAGATTATATTCGTAGATATATTATATAATTCGCAAATTATTTTATTTTCAATTATAGCGCCATCTATTGACAACTAGAATAAATGTTATAAATGTCACCGACGAAATGTAATCACCGACGTGCGTTTTTTTCTGTCACATACAATTTAATGCGTTAGAAAGAAATCGAAAAACTGTGAAGCACTGAAAGATCCTCATAAGAAAAAGCATATCCGCATAAGCTCTTAGCTGGCATTGGTTATAAACGTTTGTAATCAGGATCCTAAATGGGCTGCCCCGAGATGTAAGTTTGCGACATCACAATTTTCGACTTTGAGGTCGGTTATCCCGAAGATGTTTCGAGATATCGAAATGACGTTTTCAGATTTGGGATTAGGAGACAAAATTACATGCGAATACATCGGTAGATCGGCTCCAAGTATTGCAGGGGCGGGCAACGCACTAACGAACGAACAGACTTTGTGAGTTTATAAACAAAAACAAAATTTTTCTTGAAAATTCATGAAAAACATACAAATGTAAGACATTTAGAAAAAAGATATTTGGGCTTGTTTAAAATAGAAGACAAGCACAAGAGTAGTATATGTTGAAAAAACTAAAATTGTAAGATCTATCCCCAGATGGTAGTTACATATATAACCATGGGCGCCCATACCCATAAGCAGGAGGGGGCCGTGGCCCCCCTTAGCTTTTCGGGTGCATTAAACTAAACAAACGAGCATAGAAATCGGCCCACTTAAAAATTTGCTCATTTTTTGATGTCTTATATTTTCTAAACCTGTTGGCCGATTTAAGTGATTTTTTGAACATGTTATAACCTGATTCTTAAGCAATACCATTGTAATATTATTGTTGCAAAACAGGTAAATCTTCATTGTATAACGTGTGTACCAAACTGTGTTTTTTTTCTCAAAATTCGCATCACCCTGTGGAATATTGTAGCATTTATAAAATACTCAAATTAAAATCCAACTATAGCCTCACGTTTTCTTAAAATTCTGTTTTTGATTCATTCGTTTATGTTTAATAATACAAAAGTTAGGTTCTTTAACAACTAGACATGTTCTTCATCGATACACGGTGTTTCTAAATAAGTGCGACAAACTTTAAGGGGCAATTCTGCATGAAAAAATAATGACAGTTAGCTTTACAAACGTATGTCCGCAAATGTTTCGTTTCCGAGATATGGGATGTTGAATTTTTTCTTACAAACGATGTATTTATTGCTCTAAAACCAGTTGAGATATGCAAATGAAATTTGGTAGGTTCTAAGAGATAGTTATTGCGGATTTCTTTACATAAAATTAAGAATTTTATTGAAATGAATTTCGACTCAATTCAAGCTTTCTGCTTAACCCAGGTATAACATACCAAAAGGCACCGCCAGGAGAACATTCCACTTTGCGGTTCAGAGAGCCCATATGAAACAGAAAGAATTTTATATTCACCATTAGCGTGCATACGGGTAATATGATTGGTCATATTGCACGTACGCGCGTTAATGGTGAATATTAAATTCTTAATCGTATGTCAAAAATGTGCAATAACTACGTCTTAAAACCCACCAAATTTCATTGGCATATCTCAACTGGTTTTAAAGCAATAAAATAAATCGTCAGTTTGTAAGAAAAAAATTCAACATTCCGTATCTCGGAAACGAAACATTTGCGGACATACGTTTATAAAGCCAACTGTCTATTTTTTTTCATGCAGAATTACCCCTTAAAGTTTGTCACAGTTATTTAGACGCCCCGTGTATTGATGAAGAACATGTCTACTTGTTAAAGTACCTAACTTTTTTAGTATCCAACTTAAATGAATGAATCAAAAAACAGAATGTTAAGAAAACCTGAGGCTATAGTTGGGTTTTAATTTCAGTATTTTATAAATGCTAGAATATTCCACAGGGTGATGCGAACTTTGAGAAAAAAACACAGTTTGATTGGTACACCCGGTATATAATGAAAATTTACCTGTTTTGCAACAATACTATTACTTTGGTATTGTTAAAGGATCAGGCTCTAACATCTTCAAAAAATCACTTAAATCGGCCACTAGGTTTAGGAAATATGAGACATCATATATGACCAAATTTTTAAGTGGGCCGATTTCTATGCACGTAAGTTTATATATGGTTATCCAAAGTATACAAAATATATTGTGTAACTTCTTCACGTCTGGCTCCCACCTAAAATTTTTATATGGGCGCCCGTGTCTAACACTACCTGCATACCTTTGACAGGTGCAGTCGTTATCAAATAATACCAGTGCATCCATCGATGGTACAAGAGAGTTTTAACAGAAAAAGCATAATACATAATATATGTAGTTAAATGTAAGATAGAGCTTCAGAAGTTGAATCATATAACTAAATAAACAAATTTGTATTTTTTGGAAATAACACCACAACTCTTCGCGATTGAAACGGAATATAGAGGGCAGGTCGAATGCAAGAAAATGGCCGATATAAATGGTATAAACAAACATTCAATTAAGGAATAGAACAATACCGATTTGATTTAAAATATTTTAATGTACTCATAATGCTGAAATTTACTAAAAATTTCATAATAGTGGCCAAATTCCATTCAAATCAACAATTTTCTGGTTTGTTTATACCACTTATAGTAGTTTAAATTTATTCCACCAGAGGTCAGCTACTTTGTATTTCATCGCGAATTGAAAGATTTCTAGTTCAAAAAGTGGTATTCGCTCCGTGCATGACTGACGCGACACCTAGCGCCTTCACCTGACATTTTTGGAGATCACAATTTGAGGTCAAGCTTATGATAAATACATATTGTGAAGTTGCAAATTATCAATAATTAGTTTTTTAACGATACTTTTCCCATTTATGTATAAAATGGATGTAGTATTAAGAAATAGGTTTCTAAAAATTCATCACAATTTATATTTTCAACCCCAAACGGAACAGAAAGGGAAAAATCTATCCCGATTTTTAAACCAGGAAGAGTAATTCAACTTTACCGCGCTGGAATGCTTGTTTGTAATTGGTCCAACCGCAGGCAAGTTTACTCCACTAAATTATGAAATTTTGACGCTATTGACATTTATAATTCATAGGTTAATTAAATTATATCGGCGATTTTTTGTGTTTTCTTAGTTATTACTTTAAGATTAAGTATCATCATCATCATCCTCCTCCAGCCCTTTGCGTCCACTTCTGGACATAGGCCTCCCTCATTTTTGTCCATTGTGCTCTATTTTGAGCACTTTGCATCCAATTTCTTGACATTTTCTTGAGATCGTCAGCCCAACGAGTAGGTGGTCTTCCTCTACTTCTTTTGTCTAATCTCGGCCTCCAATAAGATTAAGTATATCCTTTAGATTTTTAGTCTGCATTTATATAAAAAAAATGTTGTCTTTAGAACTCTTTAGCCAACTGTTAGTAGTCTTATAAATTGTCCGAGATTACTGGATTATCATCGAAGGTCGACATGGTCAACCAAAAAATATGAATCTGGTGATTTCTCTGGTAACATTATTTGGCGTGAATCTGTCTTTTAAGTTTACTCCTCCTAAAAATGTATAAACATTTTCAATTTCTTTGCAACACGAAAATGCGGCAGCTGCATAATACTCTGGTCAAATCTGAGAGTGCAGGAAGAGTCTATACCGGTTTCGGGGGTTGTTTCCCCCTCATCAGTAGTCCCATATCTTCCTCTCTCAGATTCTTCCACGTACCACACTTTGAGCCTTTCCTTTTTTTTAAATCTTTTCTCTAATTTATTTGTCATTATTGAAGATCTATAGAAATTACACTTACTATTTTGGCTATTATTACCACAATTAAATACTTACGCAACAATAAATAATTATTTACCATTTTTGATCAAATTTGTTGTACAAGCAATAATGACAATGACATTACAAAGATACCTCCAATATTGTCATATTTTGCTGCTACTAACGCTGGCATCATTTCAGGGTACCCCCACCATGGTCACGCACAGAGCGAATACAAACATACCACTAAATACTATCTACAATTTCAAGACTCAAAGAAAGCAAAACAATAAAAATATTGATAGAGAGCTATCATGTTTTGAAATATTGCTAGACAATATGGTTTTGAAACTAGTTTCCTGTGGCAATTTTTATATTAATGGGGATAAACCACAACTTAAAACATTTTAATTTCCTTTTTCTCATTTAATTTAATTTTAATAATCCAAATAATTTTAATATTTCGTATTTTGATAATGATCTTTAAAGTGAAAACATCATATTATATAATAATTTTGAATAAAATTGTGGTTTATTCCAATTAAATACAGAAGTCAATTGCTACTAAACTTTTTAAAGATCATTAGAACACTTCTTATAAAAATATTGGTACCATTTCATACGGAAGACAAAAATATTTAATTCTCACTAATATTTACCACCACAGGTACGTACATAAAAAGGATAATGAAGTGGTTTATTACAATTTCACATACTATGACTTTTTTACATTCTCAGCAAAATAAGATTTAATAAAATATTGTTTTTAATACATAATAACAATAATAATATCACAGAATAAAATACAAAATTAAGCGAAAGATGAACTCTTTGTATCATATATTTTGAAAATAATTGTATTTCATAACTTAAACCATCAATTATTATGAATTTAATTTTTATAACTGGAGTGATGATATTACCAGATGTTAAAAATTAAAAAAAAAAACGACCAACAACTTTTAAAGAAACAAATTCTCATAGGATATTTCGCACATCCCGTTCTAAACCATAACAACTCAGAATATTAAAATTTTACAGGAGAGCGAAATCAAAATATTTGCTTTGATTATTTCTTATTATATTTTTTTACTTTAGATAGCATGCATTTAATTTTTGTATCAGTATTTTACCTGTCATCACAACTGGGCTAGAGTGAGATAGGAAAAATATATGTTAAAGAAAGTAACAACTTAAAAATTACATATTGATTCAAAATGCTATAGTTTTCTTCCAAAAATTTGATATACACTTTTTCCCGAAAGAAAAATTAAAACACATTGGTGTTATAGGGCCGCTTTTTGAAGAATTAAGAGCACATGCGTAAAATTTCGGCCCAATGCTTTTTAATGCATTCATGTTTTTCGAATCCTCAGAAAACTAATAAGTATTTTTGAAAAACTTAAATGCAGAATGAAAGATTACAATATCACTGAGGGCCAAATGTCCCCGAAAACTTCTATGATTTTTATAAGTTACATTGGTGAAGAAAAAAAAAACAAAATTTGGTGTAATTTTTAAATTCAAATATGTCATTAAATTTTGTTTTGTTTATTTTAATGGACTTTCGATCCTCGGTAATAATGTAATCTTTCATTCTGCGTTTAAATTTTTCAAAAATATTTATTAGTTGTCTCAGTATTCGAAAAAAAAGTGAATGCATTTAAAAAGCATTGGTCCGAAATTTTGCGCCTTCGCTCTTAATACTTTTTTTAATATTTTCACCAGGAACTAGTGCACCTTCTTGTCCCAAGTTCAAATAATACTGTTTTTACCAGACCATGAGCTTTAAATTTTTAATTGTGACATATTGGTTTGCTCCCTCCACCGATATATTTTAAAGGTTGCGATATAAATATTACAGTTTTTTGAGGGAAAAGATGATGGATGAGAGAAAAATAAAATGTTTGGAGTTACACTTTTGAACTGGATGTGCGATTTGAGGACAGACACAACATGTTTTAAATAAATAAATTGTCATGACATGTAATAGCTTTCATAATTTTTTCAAATGCCGACATTTGCCATGTTGTTGCTCTTATAATCCACAGTTGACTCTTTCACTTGTAGAGGATGCAGATGTACTCATTTTCTTTGTATTTCAATCTTTACCCATTGTATCAGCTCTTTGGCATTTACTTTGAACAAAAACATACATTACTGGAAAAACTATTAGGTATGCAAGAAAAATCCACTTCCATCAGAGTTCAGTCTTTGAGACTTCTTGACTAAATGATTTCAGTATGTTAAGGCGATTAGATAGTTCCCTCTTCTTCTTTTCGTTTACTTTTCCTTCAGATACTATTTTGTTTAGACGTTTTTGTTCTTGGTTAATAAAAGTGTCTCCAGCCTCAATAGTTTTTTTCATGAATTTGATGTATGTTTTAGCAATATCCCTTTCTCTCTAAAAAAACAACATTTTTGTAATATAATATTAATGACATTTTAATAAACATCAAACAACGAGAGTAAAGAGTATTGCTTCAAAAAAGTGATGAAGTCAGAAGCAACCTCCATCTCGTTTGGTGTATTGCTGTATAACACAATTACACAATGTGCGAAAATCATAATTCGACCAACAGCCTTCTTACTGTTTCCTTTTTTTTTTCAACATTAGCAAGCTACCATTTTGCACTTAGAGAAAAGATAAAAAACTGTCTTCAAAGACAAAAAATTACTAAAATTGTAACATCTACTGAATTTAAAGAGTGAAAATTTTGAAGTCAAATATCTCAAGTCAATTTTTGGCGCTTAGTCTAGTGATGTAGGTAAAGTCTGCGTAACTTGGAACCATAAGTATGGGAAACTTTTTTAATATCAATTTTACGCAAAAAAGTTATTCTTTATAAAGTGCTCTCCATAGTCTAAAACCTAAGACGCAATCATCAGATATCAAATTTTATCAACAGTATACGAGGTATGTAAAAAAATATGAATTTCGCTCAATAGTAAAATGCCTTTATATTTCACAATATCGAAAATTGTCATTGAGAAAAGTTGTTTGTAATTAAAAATTGTTATAATATGCATTTACACTCTTCTAAATGAAAAAAAAAATTGAAAATTTTCCTCAAATCACGGACATCCAACATCATTTTTATTTATGATAGCTCCGTTATTATTAATTTTACGAAAAAAGTTATTCTTCATAAAACGTTTTGCATGGTCTGACAACTAAGATAAAATTATAAGATATTAAATTTTGTCAATTTTATACGAGGTATGTCAAAAATTATGAATTTCGCTGAAGAGTAAAGTACCTTTATTTGTCACAATATTGAAATTTGTTATTTTAAAAAGTTGTTCAGAATTAAAAACTATGTTTC